>NW_023649414.1:0-5000 GCF_015228065.2 Penaeus monodon | reverse complement strand
TGAAAAACTCATGGAAGGGAACACTCTCGGGGGAGTGCTAATGAAGAATGATGATAATGACGGCATTAGCGTCTGGTTCGCTCCTAGAGCCGGCTAGCAAGAACTGGCTTGGTCATTAATGAATGTTTGGAGAATCCCTTTTAAAGAGACTGATGGTTCAACAACGTCTCCCCTCTCTCTCTCTCTCACTCCTCTCTCTCTCACTTTTCTCTCTCTCTCTCTCTCTCTCTCTCTCTCTCTCTCTCTCTCTCTCTCTCTCACTCTCTCTCTCTTCTCTCTCTCTTGCTAGTTTCCAATGATCTCTATTCTCTCTTACACCCTTCCATCCATACACACACACACAAAACACACACACACACCGCGCGCCGCGCAAAAACACACGCACCACACACACACACACGCACACACGCACACACACAAAAACACCCCACACACACCACACAACACACACACTTTATAAATATATATAGAGAGAGATGATGATGAAGATGATGGTGATGATATGATGATGTGATGATAATGATGATGTGATGATGATGAATAATAATAATAATAATAAATAATAATAATAATAATAAATAATAATAATAATAACAATAATAATAACAATAATAATAATGATAATATTAATGTTTAGTATTGTTGTTATTATTATATTTTATTATTATATTATTATCATATATTTTTAAATAATCATTTTTTTATTATTATTATTATTATTATTATTATTACTGCTATTATTGCTAACATTTTTATTACCATTATCTTTACATTATTATCACTAATATTATTATTGCTATTATTATCATTTTTTTATAATTGTTATCATTATTATTATTATTATTATTATTGTTATTATTATTTTTATTTTTGTTATAAAATTATCATTATTATCATTATTATTATTGTTATTGTTATTACTATTACTATTACTACTACTACTACTATTGTTATTATTATTTTTAAATATTACCATTATCTTTATCATCATATTATTTTTTATTTTTGCCTTTTTTAGTATTATTATCATTAGTATTATCATAACGATGATGATGACGATGATGATGAAGATGATGATAATGATAATGATAAGGATTTGAATGCTAAATCAAATTTCCACCGAGTGCCCACGGGGAGTGAGCGTAAAACTTCGCTGTATTACTCAAGTATGAGTAGACAGGTAATGTCTATGGAGTAGTAAGATCCTAGTTGCACACTCCTTTTAGTGGGGTCGTGTGGCAGGTTGGGTTAGCACTGGCCCGGTTCATACCCGGAGGACCTAGGATCGCCAACTCAGGTATATGGCCATCTAGCTCGCCTCCCCGTGGACGACCCTGCCATCAGGTTGTCTCTCTGCGAGACAAACCTGCGTGGAGGAGACTGTGGGAAAGACCTAGGAGATCATGGCTTGGGCAGCTCGACGAGACCTGTCGCGAGGAATTAGAGATGGGCCGTTTCCTGCGGAGACTCGCCTTGAGGGATCCTAGTGGCTGGAAGCGAAGGGTGGATACGGCCATGCGCCCCCGTCGGCGTTAGCCCCTTGATGATGATTAATAATAATAATTATCATTATTATTATCATTTTTATTATTTTTATTTTTATCATCATTATTATTATTATCATTATTATGATAACAATAATTATCATTATATTTTTTATTATTATTATTGTTATTATTATTTTGTGTGTGTTGTGTTTTGTTTTATTGAGGTTGTTTTATTATCTTTATCATTATTAATGTTATGAATATGATTACCATTATTATTGTTAAAAATCATTATTGTTGAAGTTATATTATTTTTATATCATTATTATTACTATTATTATTAATATTATTTCCATTTTTATTATCATTGTTATTATTATTATTATATTTTTTATTTATCATTATTATTATTATTTCATTATCATATTATTATTATTATTTTTATTATTATTGAAAAAGTTTCTTAAGATTTTATAATTTTAAAAACAAATACTGGGTCACTACCCACGACCTAGGATGATTGAAGTTTGAGGTAATGGAACACCACAAAAATATGCGGAAAATATGCAGAACAATTACAAATTAAAACATTAGTCAAGTCAATTCACGAACATAAAAATATTTTAGATCCATAGGGCTTTTGAGAACATGCGCTTTTCTGTTTTAAAACAATTTTTGGACTTCTTCTAATTTTGTCAGTACCTTTCTTTATAAAGGTCAGTGCTCCAATAACAACAGGCAAAGTTTTGGTTTTTAAATGCCATATCTTTTCCACCTCTATTTCCAGGTCTTTATACTTTGATATCTTCTCAAACACTTTCGCTGAGACGGTTTCTGTCTATAAAAGGCAGGTGTTTTTTATTTTGTCCTTTATTACGATATCCGGACAATTCGCCTGTATATACGATCTGTGTGAATTGGAAAATCCTACAAGATTGAATCATCTTTACCTTCAGTAACGGATTGGATGGTGTTGTACCATTTATCTTTCGTTTGATAGGAAAAAAGCTTGAAAATCTTCCAATGCAGGTACTTGCCCACTCTGTTGTGGCGATTTTTTTACTCATTCGGTGTTAATATTGGGCAACCAGACACAAGATGAACAATCGTCTCAACCTTGTCTTCACAAAACCACACTTTTGGTCAAATACCATTGTGCAAGATGTTAGTTTGATAGTTTCTGGTAAACAAACTTGATCTTGGGCTGCAAGAATAAAACCCTCTGTTTCCCCTTTAAGTCCGGAGCTTCTAAGCCATGAGGGTCGCGGTTTCATTACATCAGCGTAAAGTTTCAAGTCATCCCTATAGAAAAGATGATTGATCTTCTTATCCATGATCTTATATACATACCTGTGTTGTTTAAAAAGCTGGGAGAGTGGGATAAGTGCCATACAAAAAATAGAGGAGAAAAAGAGTCACCCCGGAAGATTCCGCATCTGATTCGCATGACGTTTGAAATAAGAATACCATTTACGTGCGAGAGTAAAAATTTCTCCATAATGTCATGGGCATCCATAGCTCCTCTGCAACACGCTTTTTGTTGTTTGGGGAAAAAAATTTTTTTCTTCCATGTGCATGTAGGTTCTTTCAGTTAAGATTGAAGTAAATAACTTATAGGAAGTTGATAAGCATGTAACAGGGTCTGTAATTTTGGGTCTTGTTTGGTTACTTTTGGCCAACATAGTAGTCCCTTGACATAACCATTTAGGTGTTAAGTTAGGTTCTATCATAACTGAGTTAAAATTAGATGCTAATTGGCATGCTCCAAAGAAAGAGTATTAAGCCAAAAAATTTGGGATCTGGTCAACCCCAGGCGATTTTCCATTTTTGGGACTTTTTTAGTGCGCTTTGAATTTCTTCAGTAATAATTTTTTTCCCATCATGTTCGGAATCTTCCTGGGTGCTATTCTCAAGATCTCATATCCATTCTGCATTTTCATTGAATTGTTCTCTTTTCCCCAGATGTTGTTCCAAAATTCTCGGACCTGTTTCAGATAGTACGGCATCCACAGAGATTCTTCTTTTCTTATTTCGTGGTAAACTTCTTCGCGTCAGTCTCGAACATTTTATTCTGCCTGGAAGAACTTTTGGCATTTGTCATATCATAATAACCTTTGTACCTTAACCTGGAGTTTTGCTTCAGCTCTTCTTAATCTTTGGGGTATTTGTTCTTTGGAAAGTATTTTTGTATTTTTTATTACTTTTATCGCTTTCTCTGTTGCTTCCCATTATTTTTTTGTAGTTCTCTAATATCAATATTTCCCTTCTATAGCTTTTATTTTCTTTCTCAATTTCTCTTGCAACTTAGCTTTGCGAGGCTTCTTTTTTGTTTCCTTTCTTTCTTAATTTAAATGCCACTTTTTGCTTGGAGGACTTTTTCCTGTTGAATACATTAGTTCGTTCAATTCATTTAAAAATCAGGATTTATCTCATGACAGAGTTCTTCTAACGCCTTGTTAACTATGTTGATATATTTATATATTTAGGGTATGTCTAATTTTTCATAGTGTCTCTCTTTCACTCATTTTGGTATGTTTTATTTCTGATAATTCTTCAACGATATTTGTTTTCATGGTCAGCAATTTTCTCATCTACGACAATCTCATGCGGCTCTAATTTCATCTATATTATTTTCAACTGCTAGATCAAATCATTTGGCAAGTCAAGTTCTTGTTCATCTAAATTTCCTTTCACTTATTTTCTTCTATCTGTACCTCTCTAGTGTCATTTTTATTCGGTCTTGTTTCTTTGGGTTGTTGTACTAGATGGTTGACCGCAGGGCCAGGGTGGGGAAACTATCCCGTCCTGTGACTTGGCGGATTTTTACCAATCGAAGAGGGAGACTCAGTAGCATACTTTCGATCCCCGGCGAGTTTTGCCTTTGGGGGGTTTTGCCCTTGTTGATCCGCGCGACAGGCGATGCGGCATGATTTATTCTTTTTTTTCATTTGAGAAGTAGGATGCAGTTTAGCCATACTGCCAAGAAATTCGATATCCCGCGCCAGTTACCAAAGGTATTATTATTAATAACATTGTTATCTTTTTAATTTAATGATTAATTTTACTGTTACTTTTTTATCTTTATTATATCATTATGTTATCATTTTTGTCATTATTATTATTATTATTATTGTTATTTTTATTATTTTTATCATTATCTTTATCATTATTATTATTGTTAATGCCACATTTTCGCTTGGAGGAAATCTTCCGGTTGCGTACATTGTTCGTTTAATTCAGTTTAAATCAGGATTATCTCAAAGCTTTGTTACCTATGTTGATATATTTTTTTATTTATGGGTATGTCTACCAATTCAGTAACAATACCAGTTACCAACTGGTATTTCTGGTCCCCCCGATATTATTTTTATTATCATTATTATTATTATTATATTATTTATTATTTAATTATTATTATTATTATTACATTATTATTATTATTATCATTATTATATTGTTGGTTGGTGTTGTTGTTATTGATATCATTATTATTTTTGTTTATTTTATTTCATT
>NW_023649413.1:0-2500 GCF_015228065.2 Penaeus monodon | reverse complement strand
CGAAGCAAAACAAATCCTCGAATAAAGATCTCAGCTACCTTAAAGGTGTCATGTTAAATCCGATTCTTGATTTATTCGACGATTTCAAAAGCTTACCCCGACGTTATTTCTTGGCCACTAAATCGCTTAAACGTAATTTGAATATTATAATTACCAAAGCCGACAAAGGTAATAACGTAGTAATCCTTAATAAATCTGATTATATAAGCAAAGCTCATTCCCTTTTGAACGACAACTCGACGTATCATAAACTGCGCTCCAACCCGTATTCTTCTGTCACGGAGTCATTTCGTAAAAACCTTAGACGTATTGCTGCATTTTGTCCTGACCCCAAATTCTTTGATCGCTTTAGAACGGTTAATCCCTCTATTCCGTATTTTTATGGCCTTCCTAAAACTCACAAGCAGGGCGTCCCTCTAAGGCCTATTATTTCGTCTTGCAACTCGGTTACCCGTCCTTTAGACTCATGGCTAGCGAGCGTTTTATCTCCTTTTATGGTTTTTTTTTCTGATAGTCATATTAAACATTCAATGGATTTCATGGATAAGGTTAGAAACTTGCCGACGCACGGTAAGAAATTAGTGAGCTTTGATGTAGATTCTTTGTTCACTAATGTTCCGCTTGAAGATGTGTTAGAATTTCTTGAAAGAAAACTTTATTCAGTCGTGATAAGATCCCTATTCCGGTCAATTGCTTTATTGATCTCATTCGTTTGTGCGTCACGAATAATGTCTTTACTTTTGACGGCGAATTTTATAAACAAATCAATGGTATCGCGATGGGAAGTAGCTTAAGCCCGGTTCTTGCGAATTTATATATGGAGATGTTTGAATCTGAGCTCCTTCCGTCGATTCTCCCTCCCGACACGATTTGGTTTCGTTATGTTGATGATGTATTTTCTATGTGGCAAGCGAACCGTTCAGATTTCGATGATTTTCTCAGTAAACTCAACAACCTCGCGCGTACTATCAATTTTAAAGTAGAATGGGAAGATTCAGGGAAATTACCATTTCTCGACATACTGTTATTCAATGTAAATGGCTCCCTTAAATTTTCGGTTTACCGTAAACCCACTCACACCGCTAATTATCTTCATTTTTTCTCGAATCACCCGTTATATGTTAAAAAGTCAGTAGTCTCGTCCATGTTTCTTAGGGCATATAGAATCTGTGACAATGAGTTTATTGATCGGGAGCTTGACGTCATTTTTGAAACTTTTTCGAAATTAGGATATCCCCGTTTCTTCTGCGAGATGGAAATTTTATACTCATTCCCGTAATTCTCAACAGGATAGTGCCAGTAATCTATTAATTGTTCCGTATAACCCGTCCCTCGATGAAAAACGGCACATGTTTAAAGGCGCTGGCATTGACATTGTCTTTACATATCCGAATACGTTGCGTAATACTTTAGTAAAACACAATGCGGCTAGCGGTGCTCTTGAGACTTCTCCCGGTATTTACACTATACCTTGTAAAGATTGCCCCAAGTTTTACATAGGTGAGACCGGTAGAGCTTTTGAGAAAAGAATTAATGAACATCAGCGTGATGTTAGATTTGCTAGAGAATCAAATGCGTGTTTCGTTCATTTACGGGATGAAGGTCACCGGCTTAACTGGAAAAACGCTAAATTAATTCATAAATCAGCCAATTCGTACGAAAGAAAAATGTTAGAATCTCTTTTAATTAGAAAAATGCCTAATTTCAACTTGAGTGCTGGTCAATGGGGCTTGGATGATCTTACCTCCTCGTTAGTTAGCAAAGCCTTCCCCAGACTCTTCGACCTTGACCCTCCTGAGACCTGATTCAGCTCTTGTTCGTCCTGTCTCTCTATCACTATATATACTTGCCAAAATTATCTCCTTGTATCCATTTCGATTTTATTCGTCTGATGAGGAACTCGTGAAGAGTTCGAAACGTTACGGTTTAGTTTCATTTTCTACTGTGGCTGTTTCTCTTTTCATCTTTGTGTACACGTTACTGTGTTTGTGTTTGTGTTTATATATATATATATATATATATATATATATATATATATATATATATATATATATATATGAAAGATAGAATAATGCAGCGCTGCATTCATATGGATATATAACAACCCTCCCTATCCAGGCCTTGAACCTAGGTCATTCTGGTCTCATACCCTAAGTGACCTAGGTTCAAAGCCTGATCAGGGAGAGTTATTATATATATATATATATATATATATATATATATATATATATATATATATGATATATATATATATATATATATATATATTTTATATATATTATATATATATATATATATTATATATATTATATTATATATAGTATTATGTACTATATTTATATATTATAATATATATATCATGTATATACACATAAAATGGCTATATATATGTGTGTGCGATGTGTGAATGTATGTACAGTATAATAAATAAGTCATAGATATCAAACACATACAAAAAATAAGGCATATATATATGTCTGTGTGGTGTGTGTAATGATAT
>NW_023649412.1:5000-6407 GCF_015228065.2 Penaeus monodon | reverse complement strand
TTTATTTTTATATATATAATATATTATATATATATAATATATATATATATTATATTTTGTGTGTGTGTGTGTGTGTGTGTGGTGTGGTGTGGTTGTGTGTGTGTTTGGGTGTGTGTGTGTGTGGCGTGTGTGCGTGTGTGTGTGTTGCGTGTGTGTGTGTGGTGTTTTGGGGTGTTTTGTTTGTGTGTTGGGTGTGTGTGGTGGGGTGTGTTTGGTGTTGTGTGTGTTGTGTGTGTGTGGTGGTGTGTGTGTGTGGTGTGTGTGACTGTTCACAACACTGGATTGCTGGATTGTCGTCTAAATTATGTCTACACCCGGGTATGCTTCAGTGTGTGTAAAGCATATACATATATATATATAATTATATATATAAAATATATATATTTTTATATATATATATATATATATATATATATATATTAAAAAATTATTATATTTTTTATAAAATATATTTATATATATATTTATATATATAATTTTGTTATCTATTATTATATATATAATATAAAATATATATAATTATATATAATTATATATAATATTATTATTATATATATATATATATATATATATTTATAATAAGTTTAAATATGAAAATTAAATATTTTTATAATAAATATATATTTTATAATATATAAAAATTTAATATGTTTTTGTATGTATGTATGTAATGCATGTATGTCGTAGTATGTTGTATGTATGTATATATCTATTAATATTTTTTTAAATATATATAATTTTAAAAATATATATATATATATAGTGTGTGTTGTGTGTTGTGGTGTGGTTGTGTGTGTGGGGTGTGTGGGTGTGTGTGAAACATAAAAAACATGTATACATAAAAACATATAATTATTATAATATATATAATAATTATAAATATATATTATATATATATATATATTATATTTGTTTTTGGGGTGTGTGTGTGTGTTGTGTGGTGGTTGTGGGGTGGTGGTTGTGGTGTGGTGTGTTGTGGTGGTGTGTGTATGCTATGTATAAAATATATATATCATATATATATATTTTAAAATATATATATATTATTATATTATATATTATTGATTATATAACTATTTCAATTTTCAATATATTTTTATATATTATATATAAAATTATATAAAATTATAATTATATTTAGATAGATAGAAGTAGATAGATAGATAATAGATAGATAGTAGATGATATAGATATAGATAGATAGATATGTTATATATCTATCTAAAAATATAAAGATATATAATATATATTTAAAATATATAATATATAAATTTTAAATTATAAATATATATATTATATATTGTTTTAATATATATATATTATTTTTATATTATATATATTATATATATATTATATATATATAATATATATGCACACCTACATACAACACACCACACACACCACACA
>NW_023649411.1:0-5000 GCF_015228065.2 Penaeus monodon | reverse complement strand
ATATATATATATATATAAATTATATATATATGGGTGGGTGCTTCAAGCTCATGGTGTAACGATGGTGTGGTAGCCTAGAAA
Organism: Penaeus monodon; assembly: GCF_015228065.2. NCBI lineage: Eukaryota > Metazoa > Arthropoda > Malacostraca > Decapoda > Penaeidae > Penaeus > Penaeus monodon. The sequence goes on along the minus strand of NW_023649411.1, from coordinate 4,919 downwards.
GTGTTAAGTGCTTACATGCTTTCTTGGGCTTGCAGCTGCCACCGCTGGCTTGCCTAGTTCGAAAAAGAGAGCTTCTGCATAAGCCTTAAACTGCCAGTTCACAGCCTCTCAATCGAGAGTTCAGTGCCTCCTCGTGGCCACTCATAGAAACTGTGCACCTTATGGTCCCAGGCAAAAACTGTGGGGATCTCGGTGCAGCGGGGGCCCCAGAGGTACGGAGCCATGGGCCATACCGGCGTGTAGACACACCCTGGCTCCGTACGAACTCCTGATCCTCAGTCACCCGGGGGTTAATGGGCGGCCAGTCCTCCCCCCCCCCCCAAGCCTCCGGGCTAGTACAGTGGTAACGTGTCGGCCCTCATCCGAGGGGTCGGCGGTTCGCGCGCCGCCCAGGCGCGAGAAGATGCAATTGTCGCCTGGAGGTTACTGCTGTGGCGGGGCACCACGGCGGGTAAGGACTAGGTTCAGCCGAGTCGCACCACCCTGACACACGTGAGCGAGTGGGCAGGCCGGGCACCCCTCATGGCATAGCCCGGACAAAGCTAAGCTTCGCATATCGGATTTATTCTTATCCTCCTCCCCCCAGGAAACTCACCGGCAATGTTGGAAATAAATGGACATGCTGGGGGGAGATGCCTGGTGAGGCGGCTTGGGGGTCTTGATGAGAGGGCAAATGTTGGGGGCGCAGGATAGGAACGAGCATTCGTTTCCCCTGCACCCTGGCAGATGCCAACCCAGATGAGGCCTGTGGGGGTAAGCCCATGGGAACCCCACAGGCGAATGTTGGCCCTATAGTATGCCAACCCCCTTATTTGGGGCAGCGCCGGCGGGGTTGCTAGAGGTGGTGTCCACTCGGAGCGACCGTCCGAGGTTTAAAACCTCAGGCGAAGCTATCCGGGCCCACACCTTGGCTTCACATCACCCTGATTATGAAGCACCCATACACACAAATATATACACACATGTATATAAAATATATATATATATATATATATAATAAATAATATATATATAAAAAATATATACATATCTATACATATATATATACATATAAAAACATATATAATATATTATATATATATATAATATAATATTATTATATATATATATATATATATATACATCCTACGTATATACATATACATATATATCTACATACATGTATACATTATATACACACATGTATATATGCATATTATTTTGTGCGTGTATGTGTATATATATTTTAATATATATTATGTATATATATATGATATTATATATATATTTTATAAAATTTATAAAATATGTATTATATATATATATATAATATATTATATATATATATATATATATAATTATATATATGTGTGTGTGTGTGTGTGTGTGTGTGTGTGTGTGGTGTTGTGTGTGTATAAGATGTGGATAATTCTATTTCTGTTACAGGATGTGGATAATTCTATTTCTATTACCAGTGGACCCACGTGGCTGTTTTCCACGTGGATCCAAATTTTCCAAAATAAGAACCCCCCGCTCAGCGAGGGCGGAGGTCACATTTTATATCTGACCTCGTTTGACCGGGAGTTCGTTCCAAGCTCCCGACCCCGGTTAGGGTCACCTCTCGCCTCCCTCCGGGAGTTCGTGTAAAGCGACCAGCGCGGTAGTCAGCTCCGCCCTCCTCTCGGGCATGACCGTGACCTCCGCGCGGCGCTTTTGACCCTTTAGACAAGTCGTAGCGTCGTCGTAGCGTGTGTTCCACCCCTTTACGTGTTTTTTTGCGTCCCTGTCACCCAAACTGTACTAGAGTAACGCATAGCCTTTTACAGTCTGTGGCAGCGAGGGCCGTTGCATCCTTTTGGCATGCAACACGGCCCACACCACCCCCGAAGAAAATCCGCTCGACCGCTTCAAGACCTGGCTAAGAAAAAAAAAAACACGTAAGTACACGTTTGGGCCCCTTTCTTATTTCTTTTCCCTTCTTCTCCCATCTTTTTTAAGCCGTTGTTTTTTGTTGGGTTAATAGGTGCTAAGGACAGCAAATGGCACGTTCTCCACTATTCTTCCACCTCAGATCGCATTTCCGTGCGATCGAGTATGTGATCAACAAACATGAATATCGTTCGTTAGTAAGTAATTAATTTATTTTCTCTCGTTTTTAGAGATTTATATTGTTTCATCTGAAACGAATTTAACGCTTTTCGTGATTTTATCTTATTCACGAATACCATTTCATTTTATCTCGTTCCTAACCCTCGCCCCCGACCTGACCTGACCTCACTTTCTCTTTTACCGGTAGGTGGCGGCGTGGGTAAGGGCAGATGACACTTGGTTCCCTCTAATTTGGAAGCAAACATATCATTGTTACTTTGCTTTTTGGTGACACGTTCTATCGGCGCTAGAGCGAAGCAGGAAACAAAATTGTATTATTTGGGAAATTTTAGCGTAGGATCTTCCCCCATTCATAGTGCACGGATTGCCCGATATTGCCCCGGGGTTGCGTAAAGCCTAATAGTTTCTGCGCTCCGTCGTTCGAGAGAAAGTTATTCGTTCGTTCGGCCCCTTTGAGTCGGTTTTGACCCGCGGTACGTCCGTTAATTAATGTAGGACTAGGGTTTAAGCTAGAATCATTATTCGCTTATTAATCACACCTTTCTCACCCTCCTCAAATCGCTTGCATGTTTTGGGTACCCCCAGCGTTTGTGTGATTCGTGAAAATTTATATATCCTTCGGGAATTTTGCGAGCGCCCATTACAGTACGCAGAAGAGAAACAGGATATTATATTCCTGGCTCGAGTCGCTTTAGTCATATACGGCATTTGGGTATAGGATCCCCCCGTTATTGAGTTTTATTGAAGTCTGACGTGCAAAGCTAGACATGTACCTCGGCAGTTCAGATTTCTGACCAGGAGAAGATTTGCTTGATAAAAAATTGGCGAATATTTTTTCATGTCAAACCATTCATTCATGCGTACTTCTGTCGCATATCATTATATGTTGAATTTTAAAGTGGTAGTTGAAATAATCTTAAATAGCTAGCATTGCTAATTTACTTCAGTTTTGTTATAGTGAACGCTAATATTCGTGTTTGTGATTCATTCTCTGTGTGAGGTCACTCTCGCTTCCCTCTCATTAAAAGATAGCTGTCACTCACACACGCAAAACACACACACATTCAGCTCACTCACACACACAGGATAAAAGACACTGACCCTTTTTATTGTCTTAGTGGCCGGCGTAAAGATTTATCTCTTTATCCCGCAATTTTGTCTGTCGCTGTCTGTGTACAAGTTAATCTATTTCTTATCTTGTGACGACTAGGTTCAAATAGATCTTCGCGGGTCGCCGATGTCGTTCCCTTATCTATTCTCATATCTATCAGAGATGGTTGGTAGTTCAAATAGGTCTATGCGGGGCCCCTACTGACATCTCCCTCTTCTATTTTTCTTTCTTTACCTTTGTGAAAATAAAACACAAAATGAAAAAAAAAGACGAAAATAAGTTAAAAACCAACATTAAAAACCGTAAATTGTTATGAATAACCGGCTAGTTTGGGAATTAACCACCCCATCTTCTCTGTTGCCTTTCTTTTTCTCTTACTCTGGCCCTTACGTGTATGATCTGGCTCCCCGACTTTATATTGCAGTCGGACCGACACGGCACCGAAGGAGGACCCTTAGGATGCTGTGAGAAGGACGTCATCGAAGATCGCCATAGGCCCACGGACCAAGATTTTCGTCAGAAAAGGTACCAGTCGCCCCAGAATGCTGTGCCTGGCGGACGCCTGAGATCCGGTCAACTCCAGGAGCTCGTAGCGCAGATATCAGCCGCCCCCAATGCCGCCCCTGCCCCGACGCCCGTAGATCCGGAAAGAAGATTTCGAGGACGTGTGGACCCCGAGAAGGACTGGACGAGATCTGTGAGGACGTGTGGACGAGGAAAGCCGCCGAGTTAGGCCTGGGCCAGGGACTCGAGGAGGTCAAGACAAACTGAGTCAAGGAGGGACCTGTGCGAGACTTTCGAGGACGTGTGGATAATCGAGGACGAGCAGATTACACCATGGACCAGGAGGATGAGGACAACATGGACGAGCAGCCACGAAGTTGAACCAGGACAACGCACGAGAACGAGACGACCACCAAGTTAGGTCACCCTTGATGCGCCTCGAGGGCGAGGCGCGAGTAGGTGGCCGAGCAATATAAAATGTGGATAATTCTATTTCTGTTACAGGATGTGGAAAAATCTATTTCTATTACCAGTGGGCCACGTGTCTGTTTTCCACGTGGATCCAAATGTCACAAAAAAAAACCACCCGCTCAGCGAGGGCGGAGGTCACTTTTATATTGACCTCGTTGACCGGGAGTTCGTGCTAAGCTACCACCGCACTAAGGTCAGCTCCCGCCCTCTCTCCGGCAGCTGGCCGTGACCTCCGTGCGGCCCGATAATCCGTATAACTAAAAAATGTTTGTTGTTCTTATACTGCGTGGTGTCAACTCTAAGAAATAAAGAGTCAAGCCGAATACCAGTATCAATACCCCTGCAAGCCATATAATTGGGTCCTATACCCGTTATAGTATGTTGTGTTGGAATGTGTGTCTATGTGTGTGTGTGTGTGTGTGTGTGTGTGTGTGGGGTGGTGTGTGTGTGTGTGTGGGGTGTGCGTGTGTGTGTGTACACGTATTTATATCTTTACTTATCTATCTATCCATTCATCCATATATTTATCTATATTCCCCTATACACATACATACAAACACACATACATACATTATATATAAAATATATATATATATATATATAATATATATAATTGTGTGTGTGGTGTGTGTGTGTGTGTGTGTGTGTGTGTGTGTGTGTGTGTGTGTGGTGTGTGCGTGGTTGTGTACATAAATTATAACTTATGTATGTGTATGATGTAAGAAAAATTTTTTTTTTTATATAA
>NW_023649410.1:0-2500 GCF_015228065.2 Penaeus monodon | reverse complement strand
TAATAATAATTATTATTATATATATATATATATATAAAATTATATATATAATATTATTCCATCGTAAATATATACTACTTATACTTACATATATAAATTGATTTTTCTGTCTATTTACCTATCTATTATCTATTACAATACATAATATTGTTGTGGTATATATACATATCTCAATTTTCTCTTTTCTCAAACTCTCTTCCTTTCCCACCATTTCTCTCTCTCCTCTTCCTCTCTCCTCTCTCTCTCTCTTATATAATTATATATAATTATTATAATTAATATATTATAATATATGTTATATATAATATATATATTATATATTATATTATATATATATAATATATATGTGTGGGGGTGTGTGTGGGGGTTTGTGTGTGTGTGGTTGTGTGTGTGGTGTGGTTTTGTGGTGTGTGGGGGGGTGGGGGGTGTGTGTGTATGTGGTGATGGATAAAAGTAAGATAAAAAAAAATCTTCTATCTATCTTTTGACCCATCTATCAAAGTTGCTGGACCCCATTTCGTACATCTGCAACAACTTCGATGTAAACGTTTTGTAAATAGTATTTTTTATGAATGAGGCGATGAAACGTTGTGTAAATGTTTTTTTTTATGAATGAGTCGAAAAAATTTGGTTGTTTTAGGTATTTGGGGAGAGTGATTTGCAGAATATAAAAAAGCCCAGTGAGTGTTTTATCTATTTTTTTGGGAAAATACGTAAGCCATTCAATCTTTTATTTTCTTCAAATACGTGATAACAAAACGCTTGGTAAATTTTTTTCGTGACTTGTAATGGGGATATTTTTCCAATTAATTACGGATCTGTTTTTCAAAGTGGCAACAACTTTGGGGTAAGGGAGCATTTCCCCCTTTTTTTAACAAAAAATGCAGGTCGTTAATATGACTATTTTTGGAAAATAAAATGTTTATGCTGTAAACATTTTGTATGGGATCAGCGTTGAGACCCTTTTCAAAGATTTTCTAGAGCGGCAAATCGAAATAGTGATTTTTTTTTCGAACCAAACAGTGATTCAAAAAAATATTAATGCTTTATTATAGAAATAACAACGCAAATGTCAGGAATTTTTTTATGAAAATTCTTTGCAAAGAATACAGATAAAAGGGTTTCCTTTTTTTTTTTTTTTACAGATGGTTCTTTTTTTGAAAATACTCAAGTACGGGGGAACAAACAAACGTCCGAATAATTCACACATTAGGAAATTTTTTTCTATCACAAACAATGCAAATGATGCTTTAAGACATTCTTATCGGAAAGCTTTTGGTATACTAATTTCATCTACACTACGTTGCAAACAAACGTTATGACAAATAGCATAAAAAAAAACATTTCATATATGGCAGATAAAAAAAAGAGAACGAGAAAAAATTCTCATTTCATCGGAATGAACAGATTCTTTTAAGATGCACACAGAATCGGGAGGTGGGTTTCCTATTTTGAATTCTTCCCCTTAAAATCACGCAGGGTAGTTGCTTGATTTTGAAACAAGAAAAACAGTAATTTTTCGCTCAGCTTTCGAATATAAAACGTCTCCTATAGAAAACCCCAAAGGGGCTTTTGAAGAAATAATAGCTAAAAATTATGATCAGATCGAACGAATTAACATCATTTCGTAATATTTTTATATAATATTATATATATATAATATATATATATATATATATATATTATATATATGTGTGTGGTGGTGTGTGTGTGTGTGTGGTGGGGTGTGTGTGTGTGTTTGTGTTGGGGGGTGTTGTGTGTGTGTGTTTGTGTTGGGGGTGTGTGGGGTGTGTGTGTGTGTGGGGTGTGTGTGGTGTGTGTGGGGGTGTGGTGGGTGTGTGTTTTTTGGGTTTTGTTGTGTGTTGTGCGTGTGTGTTGTGTTGGGTTTTGTAAACAATACAGAAAAAAACCCGGGGGTACGGTTTTTACACCTCTGTCCCCAGCAGTGCCTTTCCTTTTGGGGGGGAGCAGGTGCCCTTTTGCTGCTTTTCTTTTACGAAAGGAACCACCACAAAAAGAAACCGCCGTGAGACGCAAAAGAGAGAGACACAGCAGAAGGCCAAACCACACCTTCAGCAATAAACCCCCAAAAGTTAAGGCCCCTTTTTATTTACCTGCACAAAGGCCACTCTTTCTCATCCTATGTGATTAGCAGGGTTCAAACCCCACAACGCCAACGTAATAGCCAACTACCCTGGGTTCCACGCTATCGCCCACAGCCTCCCTTAGCCCACCATCGCTACCCGTCCCTTTATCCACGCCTGCCCGCATCAGTCTTCGAGACCCTCAACCGGCTACCTCCCTTTCGAAGTCCTGATGAAAAAGGTAGATATAAAAATGCCCTAATTTGGGGACCACTTTAAATTATCTATGCGGCATCGGAGCTAATTGGAAAAGGACTGCCAATACAAATGAGGATTTAACAGGCAAGAGTTTTTGTCTTTTTCTTCCCTGACGTCATATAAGGAATTACCACGTCCTGGGGGGGCCCCCTTTCTCA
>NW_023649409.1:0-6409 GCF_015228065.2 Penaeus monodon | reverse complement strand
TATTGGAAAAAACCCCTTTTTTTTAAGGGGATTTGGGGGAAAAACCCCTTTTGAAAAAACAAATTTTTCCCCGATACATAGGGTCCTTTGGGTTTCGTGGTCAAGGAAAAAGGGTCCCTTTATAAGTTGTTTTAAAAGAAGAAGTTATGGGTTTTTGAAACAAAAAAGCTATGAAAGGAACAATATTCTGAGCATTCACAAAACAAAAGACATTCAATATCGATATAAAGCGATAATATACTTATGATTCAGAAAAACATTTTCTGATGACATTTTGAGTTAAAAACGCAAAATTTTTCACACAGACATAAGAATCAGCGGGGAAATTGTTTCCAAGCAATAAGGGGGGGGATTAGATGTTTAAGGCCCCTTCATCATTTGTCCCAAAGGGGGTAGACTTTTGGGGTCGGCTGGGACAGGGGAATTACTATGAGAGAAGGGCACACAGGTTTTTTTCGTATGTGAGGCAAAAAAGATCACGAACCCATTACGTCCCCCCCTCCTCTCTTCTCCCCCCCCCCCCTCTGCCTTTTCCCACTCTCTCTTTCTCCCTCCCCCTTTTCCCACTCTCTCCTCTCCCTCTCTTTCCCACTCTCTCCCCTTTCCCACTCTGTCTCCCTTTCCCTCTCTCCCCCTTTCCTACTCTCTTCCCTTTCCCTACTCTCTCTCTTCTCTCTCTCTCTCTCTCTCTCTTCTCTCTCTTTTTTCTCTTTCTTTTTCTCTTTCTTTTTCTCTTTCTCTTTCTCTTTCTCTTCTCTTTCTCTTTCTCTTTCTCTTTCTCTGACCTCTCTCTCCTCTGACTCTCTCCTCTCCTCTCTCTCTCTCTCTCTCTCTCTTCCTCCCCCTTCTCTCTCTCTTCTCCCTCTCTCTCCTCTCTCTTTTTAAGGGTATCTAATTTAAATTTACACTAGATCACCCTATATTATCGGCTGGGTTGAATGGTCTTGACGCGGAGGTAGATGTCACACCCCCTTTTTCCACCTACCCCGCCTCCCCCTCGGCCTGAAAAAACTGCTCCAAACCTCTTGACGGCCCCTGTAGAAGTCATCCTCCCGGCGCGCGCCTCATCCACCTCCCTCCTTTGCGGCGTCCTACTTGCTGTCCCAAACTCCGGCCCCCGTCCACGGCGCCGTATGGGCGAAGTCCTCGCCTCGCACGTACTCTGTAGACGGTCCCCGACATGGTTTTCCCAGCCCCCAGTCTCTGGGAGTTCCTCGCCATCGACTGCGTCCCTGGGGTGTGGGTTCGATGACCAGGTAAGGGCAACCAGCCCATGCACCAAGGGCCAGGATTAGCAGAGAAAAAAAGGAAGGGTGGGGGGGGGGGGGGGAAAAACTACCCTACTAGGTCTTTAAACTTTTTTTTTGTTAACCGGAATGAAAAAGGAAATCCGAAAGGGACCTACTTGAACCCGAGTCACTAAAAAAGGGATAGAGTAGATGAGCAAACTACATATAAAGTCTCAGTGCTTATGGACGTTGTGGTGTACAAGGATAGGTCCGTGATATGGGGGACACAAGGAAGCACGCTCGATGGCCTTACTACCAATACGATCCTCCTTCGTGTGCATCCGATACGCCCTCGCATAGCACATGCCAAACACTAATAAGAGGAGGAACATGCCTAACAAGGTGACATAAACAGGGTAGATGCAGTTTATGTGAAAGTCTGACATCAACCCGACGTCCGCGTCCTGAATCTTACTAATGCCCCATAGATGCAGCTCTGGGATCGTGACGTTGATTGTCGGCAAGGTTAGGAGCGCCGGCCTAATTGCTATAGGATCTGCAGCGACGTCCATGACGAAGGACTTGATTGCCTAAACTTTTAATGACAGAGAACGCAACCCACAGTGATGAGGCAGGACAAAGGTTCCCTGCAATAACCTATCTGGCTGAAGCTCCTCGCAAGCAATTGTGGCTGCTGTTGACTGATAGAAATAGAGCAGTGTCGCCTGTGAAAGGTTGAGTATGAAAGGCGAGAGTTGATCGCTCACCTCCTCAAAGGAACAGAGTGAGGTGATCAGGCCACCAGAAACAAGAGCACGAGCACAAGATGGAGTCTGAAGACATGAAGGTAAAGGTGAAGAAAAGCACACAAATGTGTCCTTGGTAGGCTTCAAACAGGAATCTAAGAAGTCAGAGGAAGGGAAGGATAGAGCATGACCTAACTCTCTAAGAATAAATGTGTGAGGCACATGAACCATGTAATATGAACTGTTTGTTTTGTGTGGGAAGGGGTGTATGCGGTACGCCCTAAAGATAGTAGAAAGACGCACTGGAATAATAACAGACAGCCCTGAGTCCGTGAGCAAAGACCTCAGGCTAGCGTAAAACCGAGTGCGTTGTCTTAAAGGGAAGAGAGTCTTGACAGAAAATGAAGATACCCTCTGAAGTACCGCGCCCATGTCAACAGGCGAAATCACGTCAGGCGACACCTCTCTGTGCGCCGCACGAATGAGGGCTGTTGCCAAACTATTCAATCACCGTGTATTTTTGTTTACTGTGCTTTGATATGAAAAAATTGTTAAAGTTAATGAGTTAAGATGAGAAACCTTGTTTACTGTGCCTACAATCTGACCGACCTTACCTCGCACAGCCTAAAAATCAGAAGCTAATTCCTGAACGTTGTGCTCAAGCGTGTTGACAGCATGAGCAGACGAGTCAAAACTGTGAACTACAGACGATAAGCTTTCCTTATACTTCCTGAATTCGGATGTAAGAGTGTCGTCATCCGAAAAGTAGGATTGAGAGGCCCTATGAAAGAATTCAACTCTGCAATCGTCGATGATAAGATACGATTGAATAGGCGAATGTCATGTGCATTAAGAGAAGGATCTATGGTAGGGTTGTCACGAAGAGAAATTAACTGGTCCCTGTGGTATAGCATGAGCTTGGACGCGTTGCGGAGTGGCAATAGTGAGAACCGAGCCTCCACATGGTTTGTTATAGGGAAAGCCTTCCCAAGGTCCTCAGTCATAGCCCCAGGGGCGTCCTTCACGTTATGCGGCAGGCGATGCGATTTCCTCCCATGAGGAGTATGGACGACAGCATCCTGGAAGGGAGAGCCAAATGTCACTCACCACTCACACGACCAGCATAAAGAATATATCAATAACCAGTTACAAGAGAAAAGGAATAGGATGATAATGGTCCGTCCTTGAATGAGCGGTGCAGGTAATAGCATGCAGTCGCAGCTAATATTAGAGATAGAACAAACTCTACGGGAGTAACACATATACCTGACGAACTCGCTAACACTCAAGGACTAGTGCAAGTAAAGGAGAAAAGGATGATGTATCAAAGCAAGGATGACCAATGAGAGGACAATCATGATTCCTGACACTGATAATACTGATCAGCCAGCTTCAGGACGTCAAAATGGAACCACTGCCATCAGCAACAGACTTACACTCTGCCTTGTTGTTCTTTACTGCCACAACTCCGTAGGGACCCACAAATAACGGACTAAGCTTAGGCCAAATAGTAGTATGAGCATGAGTTTTCTTATGCTGGTACTCAATTATTCTGTCATGAGACCTGGTCAGGAACGCCTTTGTTTGCTGAAACGCTCGCTGCTGCCGAGAAATACTCAGCATAGTTGTCCGCATAGAGGGGACGTGGCCTCATTTCCAGAAGTTTGTATGGCAGCCGCTTGTCTTGTCCCGTGAGAAGAAAGTGCGGACTATCGCCCAGGGAAGAGTGATAGGTAGAATTGATGGCCGACTGGACGGTGGGGAGAAGAACGTCCCAATCGTCCTTGCTGTCGTCCACCAGTTGCCACAAAATGGTGAGAATGGATCTGTTTAAACGTTCCGTAATGCCATTAGCCTGTGGACAGAACAGCAAAACGTTCACCTGCATCACATTGCGCTGCCTCATGGTATTCATGAGCATACTTCAGCACACGCGGGACTAAACTTTCCGGCACCACCATGACCTGTTGGACGATCCGTCTGCGACCCATAATTTGCTTCGGCTGGGATCTCCGAAATAACTCCCGTGTCGTCAAGAAAAAATTCCTTAACCGGCAACCCCTTAAACTTGGGAACTGCCGTGCCCTTGGCTAAGGCTCAAATGATCTGGCCGTGAATTTTGTCGGCACGCTGGGCAGCATATAGCTCATCTTTATTCAGCGGTTCCAAGGGAGGAACCTGTGTAGCACTATTCACAACAGCTGACGAAAGCAAGCTAAATGAAAGGGGAAAATCAGCAGCGTCGTCCCGCCTCAAAGATTGCGAGTTTTCGATTGGTGCGCGTGACAGCGTGTCAGTGACGACATTTGCGCGACCCTGAATATACACAAAAGTCACATCGAAATCGCCCAGCATATCCTGGTAATGTGCCCTACGACCATACGGATCATTACCATTAAGCGACGTGAGCGGCATGTGGTCTGTGTGAACCATGACCTTGTACCCCAGTATAATATCTCTGGAGTACTTAAGAGCCCATACAATCGCCAACATCTCCCTATTGGTGACCGAGTAATTTTTCTCTGCACTATTGAGAACCCTACTAGCAAACCCGATAGGACGCAGATTCCCTTCGTGCTCCTGCATTAAAACGGCTCCTAACCCAACATTCGACGTGTCTCTGTGGAGAATGAAGGGGAGATCAAACCTCGGAAATGCAAGAACGGGAGCGTGCAATAAATAATATTGTAACTTTGAAGATGCATTGACCTGCTCCTCGCCCCAGTGCCAGGGGACATCTTTCTTGAGGTGTGTCAACGGTGCAGCGATCCTCCCAAAATCCTTGATGAATGGTCTATAAAAACCTGCTAACCCCAGGAACGACTTTACCTGTGTTGCATCAGAGGGAATGGGGAACATACTGACAGCTTTTACCTTGGCCTCGTTAGGGGCAATACCTGCAGCACTAACAGAATGACCTAGGAAATCTAAACGCGACTGGAAGAATTTACACTTGGCCGGATTAATTGTTAAACCCACATCCGAAAGTTGCTGAAAAACTGCGCAACCGCGCTTCATGGTCCTTGGTCGAAGGTGAACAAACCAAAATGTTGTCTAAATACACTAGCACCTGATCATTAATTAAACCCTGCAGGAGGAGAGCCATAAGAGGACTAAACGTCAGAGGAGAGTTCCTGAGACCCATAGGTGACACCAGGAACCCAAAGTGACCCACATGTGTCAAGTATGCAGTGTCGGCTGTCCTCTGCCAGGGGGACCTGAAGGAAACCTTTCGCCAGATCAATAGAGGAGAAGACCTTACTCTTTCCACAATGTCTTGCAAGGTCTGACGAAGGTTAGGAATAGGAAAAGGTGACGCCTTGTTCAGGCGCCGAAAATCGCAAACAGAACGAAACCCATGCTGACGCTTCGGCACCAGCAGCATCGGCGCTGACCATGGGCTAGTCGAAGGTTGAATCAGCCCTTGTTGCAGCATACCGCGCACTTCCTCTTCTAGAATCTGACGCCTGCTGTGTGGAATCTTGTATCCGGGAATATACACAGGCTTAGCTCCAGGTTCTAGAGTAATAGAGTGCTCTACCATGTGCGTTCTGCCTAACGGACGGTCTTGGTCGGTAAAATGTCGGGGTATTGATTTAGCAACTTGCCTGTATCCTTACCCTCGCTAAATGCGAATGGCCACTGCATAGCTTTTGCTAATGCTGCAGAGAATGGGTTAGCTGAATCGGGGGACGTGGAAGAAACAACGCCAGAGAAAGCTGACGCAGGCAGTTCAAACTCAGCTATCAGGAGATCCGTGACCTCACAATCTATTAATATGACACCACTATCAACAGACAAAGGGGCAGGTGTTAAGTTCATCACATGGACTTGCCACTCCCTCCCGCAAGGTATACAGAGAGGGAAGAACACATGTCCCCTTTACTCGACAGTAGTGGTAAATACGACAAAATCGCTCCACTTTCATGTACGTACATGAATGTGAAAGTAGGTCAGTGACCGTGACGTAATCAGTGACCTTGCGAAACCACAAACCGCAAACCGCAACCAATGTCCACAACAACATAATCAATACCCGGAAATCATTAACCTACTTTCACATGTGCATTTTATGTTCGTACATGACGCATCATAAGAGAAATAATGAAACAAATGATGTTCTACAGACGAGTATCCCTCCAATGTAGGCGACCGATGACATAGATTAATGATCACAGCATAACCAACACAACCTTATCGAGAGTGAAAGCAGCGATAATGTAGGTGGACAAAATCGAAAACCCTCACACCGACTGAATGTAAAGTAGGTCAGTGACCGGACGTAATCGTGACCTTGAGAAAACCCCAAACCCAAACCGCAACCAATGTCACAAAAACATAATCAACCCCGGAAATCTTAACCACTTTTTTACATATGCATTTTATGTCTCATGACGCATATAAAAAAAAATGAAACAAAATGATGGGTACCCC
>NW_023649408.1:2500-5000 GCF_015228065.2 Penaeus monodon | reverse complement strand
TTATATTTATTTTATATTTTAATATTATATATATTTTATATATATATATACGGTTTTTAACATGAGGGACCTGGGCAAACAGACGCAGCTGGCTGTGAGCGGGGGAACAAGCGAGAGACCATTTTGGGTGCTGCTCCTGTGAAGACCTCGTATGTGCCGTTGTGACCTAAAAAACTTTGTTTTGCCCTGTTTTAAAGCTGTATCGTGCAGTTTGACATGCTAGTTTCCCCCTGTGTTGTGCCTATAAAAAGTGTACGGGTAAATAACTTGTGTAAATAAAGGAAAGACTGTCATTTTGCGTTTATTTCGTGCCCGCCTCGCCACTTGGCGTTTCCCTGTGGTGTTTCTGGGACGCTGTGGTGCTGGGTGCCTCATGGAGCTGTTTATGTTCACGACCTGTGGATAGCACGCCGTCTGCCTAGCCTGCCTTGTGTTTGGTGGCAGAGAGACGGGGCGGCCGGCGTAACAATATATATATAATAAATATTGCTACGCCAGTGGGTCTTTGCCCTCTGTGCGAAACATGTCTTAACATGAGGGACCTGGAAAACATGACGCAGCTGGCTGTGAGCGGAGGAGCGGAGAACAAGCCGAGAGACGGAGTTGGGTGCTGCTCCTGTGAACCTCGTGTGTGCCCTTGTGACCTGATATAATTTGTGTTCCCTGTTATAACCAGTATCGTGCAGTTTTGACATGCTGGTTCCCCCTGTATTTTTCCCTATGAAAAGTGTACGGGTAAATAACTTGTGTAAATAAAGGAAAGACTGTCATTTTGTGTTTATTTCGTGCCCTGCCTCGCCACTTGGCGTTTCCCCTCGTGGTGTTCTGGGACGCTGTGGTGCTCGGTGCCTCTTGAAGCTGCTCAGTGTTCACGACCCTGTGGATAGCACGCCGTCTGCCTAACCTGCCTTGTGTTGGTGGCAGAGAGACGAGGCGGTCGGCATAACAAATGGTGTCAGGAGGGGGATTTGTGATATTTGATCAGTGGGGACGAGCCGATTTATCATGTCCCCAAAGATGGCGGCAGCCATGAGGGAGAGGAGGCTATGACTGAGGTAGGCATGAGTGAGGTGTAGCTGAGCCAGATGGACCTGATCACTGCCATGCTGGCCGGTATGAGGGAGGAAATGGCACAAAGGGCAGAAGAGCAGGCACAGAGGGAACGCGAGCAGACGCACCATCTCGTCGAGATGCAGGCAAGGAAGGCAGAGGAACAGTTCTGCCAGCTTGTTGAGGTGCTACAGAGCAATCTTGCATCTGTGAAGATGGAAACACAGCAGTACACCGCCAAGGCCTGCAACAGCGTGAAGAGTAAACTGATGGAGGAGGTGCGACTCTAAAGGCGAAGTTCAGGGCCTGAGGGAGGAAGTGAAGGCGGAAAGGCGGCGTCATGAGGTAGTAACGTTGCAAGCAGAGAAGGTAGACGAGGTTCTGGCATCAGATGCCAGAGTGTCAGATTTACTGGGGTCTGCCTGGGGTCCGTGGCAGGAAACCCCCGGGACTCGCAGCGTTGTGTTGGAGCCAGTGGTCGCTGCAGAAGGCTGGGGGGGCCCCTCTAAAACCCCTCCCTTGGGTATAGGTGGCGGCAACTCGGACCCGGTCAACCCCCTCGTTTTCCTCCCTCACCCCCTTCCTCCCCCCCCGGTGTTTTTAGTTCACGGCACGGCGTTTTTCCACCCCGCAGCCCCTCGGCCTCCAGACATTCTGTGAAGCGTAAGCCAGCTGAGTACAACGGGAAGGTGACCTGGGAGGCATATGTCGCCCAATTTGAAATGCTGGCATCTGCCCAGGGCTGGAGCCAGGAAGAGAAGGCCCTGCAGCTGGTAACAGCGCTAAGGGGCCCCGCGGTGGAAGTGTTGGGGCATCTGCCAGCATCCCAACATGCCTCTTACACCAGCGTGGCAGAGGCTTTTAGAAGTCGTTTCGGGCACCACCACCAGGCCGAGGTATATCGGGCCTGCTTGAAGAAGAGGACTCGTGAGCGTGGCGAGACACTGTCCCAGCTGGTGCAGGATGTGGAGGCGCTGGTAAGGAGGTCGTACCCTGCGGCTGCGGAAGAGATGAACCTGGTCCTGGCCCGCGATTTCTTTGTTGACGGTTTACAGGACCGGCAGCTGCAAATCTACGTCAAGCAGGCACACCCTGAGGAAACCCGCAGGTGGCGCTGGCGAGGGGCCCTTGGAGTTCGAGGCCTTTCCTGAAGGCAACCATGGCCTAGGGCCAGCTGCTCAGCCACGCTGTGCCTCCGGGCCGGGAAAGGGTAAAGTGGAAAGGTAGCATTGAGGAAGGTGAGCCCAAGCACTTTCCAAGGCTTGTTTTGGCGTTGCGGGGAGGAAGGAACAGACGTAGTCGGTGTCGGAGGGAGCGGAGAACACGTCCTCCCCAACCGACGGATTCTGATGCCTTTCCCGCAGTGCTGCAAGGACTGTGGCAGGTATGGGCACCATCCGTTGCATGTCCTAAGGCAGGAAGTGGTACAGCGGAAAACCGGACATGCTGG
>NW_023649407.1:5000-6409 GCF_015228065.2 Penaeus monodon | reverse complement strand
ATTATATCTACTATATATATATTATACTATAATTAATATATATATATATATATATATATATATATATATAATATATTTATTATAATTAATATATATATATATAATTATTATATATATATGCCATTTTTTAACTTTGTGTGGGTGAGTATACGTGTGTCTGTGTGCGTGAGTGGTCTTCGTGCGTGTGTGCATTTGTGTACGTGCGTGTGCGCGGACTGACGGACAGATGTACATACATATATATGCAGTATTCCCCGCTACATGGTCATATTGTCGTCGACTCAGCTGGATTCCTAGTCAGAAATTTCTAATGAGACGCCCTGCAAGACGAAAAACAAGACCAGGAAAAAGGCGGATGAGCTTTCTTAAAGGTGATGGCCAGTCAAGACCTATTCGTTTTGTCAAGACCTATTCTTTAGTGGTTCCATTTGTTAAGTAAGATTTGTCAAGACCTATTCTTTAGTGGTTCCATTTGTTAAGTAAGATTTGTCAAGACCTATTCTTTAGTGGTTCCATTTGTTAAGTAAGATTTGTCAAGACCTATTCTTTAGTGGTTCCATTTGTTAAGTAAGATTTGTCAAGACCTATTCTTTAGTGATTCCATTTATAATACGAAGAAGTGAGTTTTGATCAAAGAGTAAATAAACATGTGAATAAACAAATAGATTTACCTGCACATTCACACACGCACACGCATTCACCCCCCCCCCCCCCTCCACAAACATACACACATATAAACACACACACACACACACACAAACACACACGAACACACACAAATATATATATATATATATATATATATATATATATATATATATATATATATATATATTTATTTATTTATTTATTTATTTTTATATTATTTATTTTTTTTTATTTTTTTTATTTTTTTTTTTTTTTTTTTTTTCAACAGCCATTCATTCCACTGCAGAACATAGGCCTCTCTCAGTTCATTACTGAGAGGTTATTTGGCAGTGTCACTCTTGCCTGATTGGATGCCCTTCTTAAACAACCGAGGACTGTGCCACGGCGGTGACTTCCCCTACGACACCTGTGTTTGTCGTTTTCTCGGGCTCAAGCCAGCAGTTAAAGCTCAGGCATTTTTACGGCTGCCGCGACGGCGAACTGAACTCGGGACGAAAGGGTCGGAGTCCAGGCCTCTAACCACTGGACCATCGCGGTAGTCATATATATATATATATATATATATATATATATATATATATATATATATATATATTAATATATATATATATATGTGTGCGTGTGTGTGTGTGTGTGTGTATGTGTGTGTGTGTTGTGTGTGTGTGTATCTCTCTCTGAACACACACACACACACACACACACACACACATACACATGTATATATGTATATGTGTGTGTGTGTGTGTGTGTGTGGTGTGTGG
>NW_023649406.1:0-6410 GCF_015228065.2 Penaeus monodon | reverse complement strand
TCTATATAAAAATATTTAAAAATTATATATATATATATTATATAATTTTTTTTTTTTTTTTTTTTTTTTTTTTTTTTTTTTTTAAAACCTTTTATATATCTTTATGCTTAACACACCGGAATTTACAGGCTTTTTCCTAAAAATTTTTAAGACCTATGACTATATTAAGTTATCAACAAAAAAAATCCTTTAGGGTTTATATTTTTAATTAATGCCTTTGGGCCGTCTAAGGTAATTTAAAAAATAAAAATAGAATTCAATAATTATACAATTATTATATATAAAAATTTGCGGAGAAGAACGGAAACATGCTAGAAACTCCTTTGACTTCATTTTCACCATACCTTCCGTTGTTTTACATTAAACGAAAATAAGGGTTAAAAATGATGGGTGCTTCACGGCATGGTGATGTGAAGCAGGGTGTGGTAGCCTAATGTGTTAAGTGCTTGCATGCCTTCTCGCTTGCAGCTTCCCCCCCTGCTAGCCCGTGCGAAAAAGGGAGCAGCTTTTAAAAAGTCTCCCTGCCGGTAAAAGCCCCCCATCACAAGATTCTGCAGGCCCCCTCGGGCCACCCGGGGGTAACTGGTCCTTGCGGCCCCAGGCAAAACCCGGGAGCACAGGAGGCCCCAGAGGACGGAGTTATGGCCCCAGGTGGGGACACGCTTGGGTGCCAACTCCTGCCCCCCTACCCCCTGGGAAATGGGGGCCGGGGGGGTGGGCCTTGCCAGTCCTCCTCCCCCCCAAAATGCCCTCTGGAAACCCCGCACGATAAATGGAAAATGGGGGGGAGGGGTGTTGTCCCTCCCCCCCCAGCAAGTAAGGCGGGCTGTGGGTCCCACTGGAGGGCAAGTGGGGGTGCAGGATGGAACGAGAGTTTCTCCCGCCTGCGCCCCGGCAGGCCCCAAACCCACCAAAGTTTTGGGGGGAAACCCCTCAGGAACCCCACGGGTGGATAGGCGGTCCCACAGCCTGCCGCCCCCTTTATTTGGGGCTGTTTGGCGGGGGGCAGAGGTTTGGCGTGCCCCCGGAGTGCCCACCCGAGGTTTAATCTAGGGTGCTTTCCGGTGGGCGTTTGGGAAACATCCGGTCCCTTGGGGCAGGATGAGGGGTTACCTCTGCAATCCGGAAATTAAAGCGACTGGAGTTAGGTGGTGCCCTCTCAGAGGTGAGAAACTGGTAGCGGCAATCAGTTGGGTGGTTACACCTACACGGGTCGGGCTCCCGCGATGGTCCCCACCCCCAGGTGTAGCCTACCTCTCCAGTCGACTTCAGCCCCGGTAGTCGAGGTGACACCGGGGTTGATAGCGATCGGGCATTAATAAAGCATGCTTTTGGTTTCTTTCTTTTATTGCTGTATACCTCCCCCGAGTATATAAAAATCGATGTGAAAGAGGCGTTCTCCCAAACTCGCATCTGGGGCAGACGTTTTGCCCCCCCGCGAGACTTCACATTGTTCGGGGCGACTTCAATGCGGTATCGGGCTGTACCGAGCGGCTGTAAATGTCTGGGGCCCCCATGGCTCGGGAGCTGATCCCACGCGAAATAGCCTCCTTCACCGGGGATTTGCTAGGCCCCCAAAAATAGGACTCTGGCCCCTGGTCCAACGCCCCAAACCCGCATCGCGGGGATTTGGGTACACGATAGGGGTAATGTGGCAGGAGACGACCACATTCTTGTCACACGCGATGGGGGATCCCCCAAACTGCAGGGTTTACCGGAGTGCCGAGTTCGTGGAAACCGACCATAGGCGGGGGTGGCCCCCTGGGGGTCCCCTTCAAAACCCCCCTCCCCCCCAGTCCCCCTAAAGTTTTTTCAATTGGACAGACTAAGGGAGGAGGAGGTCCCGTTTTTTTGCCAGGGCAGTCTCTAAACGATTCCAAAAACCCCCAGAAAACCTGACGGCCCCATTTTTGCTCTGTGGAGTCCTTCAAGCCTAACACTCGAAGCAGCCCAGGACCCTTGGCGTACCCCAAGGACAGGCAGAATACCTTTCCCCCCTGGAAAAATTAAGGCCACTGAAGCGGTCGAAGGCTCGGCTGAATGGGAATCAAGTCTGTGTCTTTCCCAGGGTGCGGGGCTGGACACTGTTTGAGAAGGGAAAGGAAACAGTCCATCAGGAATCTTGCGAGGAGGTCAAAGGCCTTTCTTGGTAATGCCCTTTCGCCCTACCTAAAAACCCTGAAAAAAACTGAACCCTAAGCCCCCCTCACAGATGACTGCGTCCGATCACGGATGGAGGGTCATTCAGACAGTTTGGGGTTTGTGAAGTTAGGGTGATATTTTGAAAGTTGTACCAGGTGGACCCTCCAACAGTTAGCTTGGGGTGCAAGCGAGTTGCAGTGCCGTGGGGGACCCCCCCCTGAGGAACCTCCTACCCTAACAGGGTTTTGGCTGGGGATTTCCAAGTGAAGAGGGGAAAGTGCAGGCAATGTGTTCCTGCTGAATGCTAAAGGTGGGGGGAACCTATGGTCGGGCCTGCTACGCCTGATACCATTGGCAGTCTGGTACCCTTCCCCCCGACCTGCTAGGGGTGGTCTCCCTCTCTGGAAAGGGGGAAAGGGACGATGGGACTGTACAACAACCCCTGGCATTCACTGCTCAATAAAACCCGGGAAGGGTTTTCGCCCACATTTTTCTGAAACAATAGACCAATACTCGCTTTTGGGAAATTGTGGAACGCCGTCGTGAGTTTGGTCGGGGTTGCTCGACCCACATCACCTCAAGAAGGCGTTTTACTTGGCATCAGGAATCGCTATGGGAGATCCTGAGGTCAGGGGGTTCCGACACAGATTATTGGCCTGAAGCAAGCCTCTATACTGGTACTGAAAGTCTTAAAGTGTTTGGGGGGGGGTATGCGAACTCCTCCCTGTTAAATTAGGGGGGAGGCAAGGGTGTGTCCTTGCACCCCACTTTTTAACACTTTTTGGCTGGATAAAGGGCCCCAAACTCTAGCCAAAGCGTGGGGCAAACTAGGCATATAAATTCGGACCTAGACTTGGGCCCACGATGTTTTTCCATCCCCACTGAGTCCTTGGAGTCATTGTGGCGGCTCTTGATGATTTAGCAATGGGCGAAGCCCCTAGGCCTAGGTTCCCCGGAACAAGACCAAAAAGGGCTTTTGGGGCCTGTTAGGGGGAAACCCCTTCAGTCGACCATGCTTCGGGGAGGACATTGAAGTCACAGAAAATTTACATACCTGGTAGCGTAGTCCAATCTCTGGGTTTTTCAGACCAGGAAATCATAGACGGATTTGGGCGGCAACGAGCCTGAACTCGATCAACAAGGCGTTTTTGGGGATGTCGGTACCTATGCAGAAGGGCCCAAACTGCAGTCTTTAAGGCTTGATACTTCCAGTTTTGCTCTATGGAAGCGAACCTGGATGCTACCATGCCTTGGAGTCCCCCGCCTTGAAGCCTTTTTGTAACAAGTCCCTTCGCCGGCATGGGGTACAGTTGGGACCACGTGTCCAAAACCCGGGGGTTACCCGTGAATGGCATGGGACCTGTTACTTGCATAAACCCCGGGGTGCCAACTCAGGCTATATGGCCCCCTACTCGCCTCCCTGGACGACCCCCCCCCATCAGGTTGTTTTTCTCTGGAGACAACCCCCGGGGGGAGGAGCCTGTGGACGCCCAGGGATCATGCTTGGGCAGCTGACGACTCCTTCGCGAGGAATTAGAACCCCTGAGGGATCCTCGTGGGTGGAAACGAAGGGTGGTGCGCCCTGGGGCCCCCCTCGGCGTTAGCCCCTTGATGATGAGATGAATGGCATTAAATTTTTACATGGAAAAAAAAACCAATACTTAGATTTAAAGAAAATCATTTATTCACAAAAAATTTCCCTTTTAGACGGGCATGGCTGTCAAATGTTCTTTCCTGGCAAAAAACTCGTTCTCTCCTTCCTTTTGGAAAGCTAAAATTGACAGGACAAAAAAAGCAGTAGGGAAAGGGAGGAACACGATCATTTCTCTATCACGATCACACAGTTTGAGAAAAATATGCATGTTGATTAAAAAATGTCGCGGTGCAACAATAAAAAAAATGTAAACTTGAATAAGAGGGGCTCTTTACATTGATTCCTGCTTAACACTTTTTCATGACAATAATCAAGTATTTAGTAATTAAGGATTTTTTTTTTTTTTTTTTTTTTTTTTATGTGTAATTGGCTCATTACTTCCAATGCAGAACAATTAGTAATCCACACCAGGAAAAATATAAAACTATTACTTACACTTAGTGCCACATATATAATTTTAAATCAGTGTAGTTTGTCCATTTTGATCTCCCGTTTTCCTTTATGAACTGGAATCGCTTTAATAAAGAGCATGGTAATCACCCTCACTGTAACCGTAAGACCTTGGAATATCATTACTAGTGTCATCTAAAAATACCATCATCAACGTAAGCCGTGCCGTGAATGAGAAAATTATTGGGTGCAACATAGAAAGATGATGCCAGACCTTTACTATTGTTTCTTTAATTACACATACATAAATACTCACGGACGCATGCACGCACACGCGCATGCACGCACACGACGCACGCGCGTGCGCGTGCATGTGTGTGTGTGTGTGTGGTGTGTGGTGTGAGTGTGTGTGTGTGTGTGCATCTAAGAACACACAAACTGCTTTCATTATGATTTCATGAATAGTTCAAGCAAGAGTAAAAATTAGATTCAAGAAACCAGCGAAATATATTTTTTTACTAATACATAAAAAATCTTCACAAATTTTTATAAAATCTTATATATTCTGTCAGTCCTTGTTAAAGAGGAACATACTATCATGTAGGTTACAATGTATTTAATTATTCAAGGTTAAACTTTATGATATGTTTTCCTTTGATTTATGGCTCCCTAGGCTAGTCAAAACTTAACAAAGTCCGTAAAAGCGACGCTGTAGCCTCCACGGCACGGCATTTTTATATTGATTTTATTTTCCCATTACCTAGGATTTTTTGCTGTGTTACGCATGACATATATTTTAAGTAAGAAAAAACAGTCTTCATTAATTTAAAAACAATTACTAATCATAAATTTCATCGAAATTTTTGGACATGGCCCGGCGCTTCAGCAAAGGTCGTTTCCATTTTTCACTAATCGCCTACATTGAATATTTTTTTGAATGTGGAATTGAGGATGAGCGCAATGAGCAATGTTAAATGAATGCAACCGTGCCACTGTTTCACTTCTAAAAATTTGATGTCAGGTTTTATTTATTTCATTGAAATGGCGTGTCCATGATGTATTAGTGTAAAAAATTTAACCCATATATCGGGTTTCAAAATACCCCTCAAAACACTGTGAAACATTCTCAAATTTTGTTTCGGAAAGGTCTGAGAATTTTCGTGATGTTTTTCACGGTAATATTTCTTTTTTTTTTTTTTTTTTTTTTTTTTTTTAATCTTTATTTGCGACGCGTATACAGGGGGTTTATGTCTTCATGGAATAAGCGGTTTTTAGCGAGATAATAAAAAAGTATCAATTTAATGTAATTAAATTAATTTTATATAATTTTATTAGATTAAGGAAATTAATGCTATATGAAAAGATAACTAAATAAAGAAGCAAATACTAAATAAGAGTTTAATAAAAATGTGACTAATTCATACAAAATAAAAAAGTAAGAAAATATTTTTTTAAAATTTCCATCTGGGAGGAGGGGGGGGGTCAAATACCTAGAGGAGGCGTGGTAGTAAAAAAAAGTTAAGGGAAAGTTGATTAAACCCCAAAGGGGAAAAGTATCCCTATTTTCTGATTCTGTGGCAGGGACATTTCGTACTGTTCTATAAGACTGGTTCAGAGACAGTTGTCCATGCGTATAAAAGAACCATTACTTAGGTTGAAATGTTAAGGTATTTTTTCGTTAGCGATCAGTTTGACAAAATTCCTTTCTATAGATTTTCTCCTTCCCTAAAATTTTACATGTATACGTTTACTTTATAAAAGAAAAACCTTGCATTTTAATTTTTACCATGAAGGAAATAAGAGTGTAAACACTATATGCCCATTGTTAACAGTAACCCATGACAACGGATATAAGTACTGTCCCCTATATTGTTTTGTGAATATTGTTACATACAAAAGGCTCCACATGTGCCAGACACCAAGGAGTCGATCAGTAGGCCTTAGTAACCGTGCCTGATTTGCCTCTTCCTTGAATTTGCGGGAAATGTGTTTTTCTTTGTTTTAACTATTAATTTGATGATGTTATTATTTATTGGATATGATTATTAAACATGCCCAAATATACATACACACATATACCCATGGATAGGGGATAGATGGACGGATATATCGATGGATAGATAGCAATATACTATAATATTATTTAAATTTTTGTTTTTATTGAGTCTGGTCATGGCATAGATAGAAAAGGCGCAAGGTTTTGCACTCACCAATGTTTTTTAAA
>NW_023649405.1:0-6410 GCF_015228065.2 Penaeus monodon | reverse complement strand
CCGGTTCCCGGGGACCCCCGGCCCCCCCATACACCCGGGGGGGCCCCCCCGGGCCGTGCACCGTGGCCCAAACCCAAAATACGAGCCTCCAGGCCCTTGACTGCCCACAATGCCCCGGCCCACACAGTCTCGTGGTGCTTTGGAAGTCGCATAGGGGCCCAACATTCAGCCGCACTGGGGGTCTTCTCACCCCCCAGTGTCTTCTGTCGGGTTGGCATGGTTTTCCCATTATTTGAGCCCCACCGCCCGTGCGGGTTTCAAAGGGCACTTACCCAAGGGGGGGCCCCGGAACGAACGGCGGGGTTTCGGCCCCCTTCTCCACCCTGTCCAGTTTCCTCCTGTACCATTTCCCTTGGGCCTATGACATGCCGGAGGGGCCAAAACCTGCCACAGTCCTTTGCAGCATGCAGAAGGCCAGAATCCGTCATTTTGAGAGGACGTGTTCTCCGCTCCCTCTGACACTGACTGTCTGTGCCCTCCTCCCCAAAAGCCCCAACAAGTTGAATGCTGGGGCTCACCTCCTCATGCTCCCTTTCTCCCTTTAGCCTTCCGGCCCCCCGGGGGTCTGGCGGCTGAGCAGCTGGCCCTAGGCCACGGTTGCCTTCAGGAAGGTCGAACTCCAAGCCCTCTCCACGCCCCTGGGGCCCTCGGGGTGTGCCTGTTTGGTAGATTTGAGCTGGGGCCTGCAAGCGTCAAAAAAAAGAAATCGGGGGCCAGGACCACAATTTTCCCACCCAGGGTACGACCCCCTTACCACCCCTCCACACCTCCCCCAGCTGGGCGTGTCTCGCCCGCTCAGAGTCCGCTTCTTCAAGGGCCCGATTCCTCGGCTGGTGGGGTGCCCAAAAACGGGTTTAAAAGCCTCTCCCACCGGTAAAGACTGTTGGGTCCGGAGATCCCCCAGCACTTCCCCCCCCGCGGGGCCCCTTAGGCGTTACCACTGCGGGCCCCTTCTCTTTCCTGGCCCCCACCCCGGGGCAGATCCCATTTCAAATTTTGGGGGGCATTCCTCCCAGGCCACCTTCCCCCCCGTACTCCTGCTTACCTTCACGAATGTCTGGGCTGGGGGCTGCGGGGGGGGAAAAAGCGTGCCGGAACAAAACACGCCCGGGGGGAGGAAGGGTGGGGAGGAAAGAGGTGGGTTGCCGGGCCCGATTTGCCCCACCTATACCCAAAAGAGAGGGGTTCCGATGGGCCCCAGCCTCTGCACGACCCTGGCTCCGACACGACGCTGCGAGCCCGGGGGTTTTCCTGCCACGGACCCCAGCAGACGCCAGTAAATCTGACACTCTGGCATCTGTTGCCAGAACCCTTGCCTTTTCCCTTGCAAGTTTTCACCCCTGACCCCCTTTTTCCCCCTTTATTCCTCCCCCAGGCCGAAACCTCGCCCTTTTAGATCTCACCTCCCCTCGTTCACTCTTTACGCTGTTGCGGCCTTGTGACTGCGAGTTTTTTTCCCTCTTCACGATAAAAAATTTCTCTGTAGCACCTCAACAAGCGGGAGAACTGTTCCCCCTGCCTTCCTTGCCTGCATCTCGACGAGATGGGACCCTCTGTGTGCCCCCCCTTTTCCTGCTCTTCGCCCTTTTGGGCCATTTCCCCCCATACCGGCCACATGGCAGTGATAGGTCCATCTGGCCGGCTTCACCTCACTCGTGCCGCCTCAGTCTAGCCCCCCTCTCCTTGGCTGCTGCCCTCTTTGGGTGACATGATAAATCGGGGACTCCTGATCAAAAATTTACAAAACCCTTCCTACACCCCTTGTTTTCGCGGCCCCCTCGTCTCTCGCCACCCAAAACAAGGCAGGCTGCAGCGGGGGTTATCCAAGGGGGCGGAAAACTGAACACTCAAAGGGGAAAAAAACCCAAACACCACAGCGTCCCAGAACACCACGAGGGGAAACCCCAAATGGGGGAGGGAGGGCACGAAATAAAAACAAAATAGTCTTTCCCTATTTTCAAATTATTTACCCTACACTTTTCTATGGGACATACGGAGGGAACCAGCATGTCAAAACTGCGTATGGGGTTTTAAAAAGGGGAAACAAAATTTATCAGGGCCCAAAAAGGGACACACGAGGTCTTACAGGGGTAGCACCAACTCCCCCTGGGCTTTTTCCTCCCTCACAGCCCGCTCGTCATGTTTCCAGGTCCCTTTTACCAAAGGGCCCCTCCCTTTTCATGTTTTCCATCTTTCGCACAGAGACAAAGCCACTGGGGGTAGCAATATTACATTTAAACTTAGGTTACGTTAGGCTAGGAAAAAGCAAGGTTTTCCTTTCATTAGGGTTTGGTTAGGCTAAGTAGCGTAGGTTAGGTTACGGGGTTTTTCCTAGGTAGTTAAGAAAAGTTTGTTAAACATTTGCCGCCAAGCACATTTCAAGAACGCACAGATTTAACAAAACAACTACAAAAAAAAAAAAAAAAAAAAAAAAAAAAAAAAAAAAAAAAAAAAAAAAAAAAAAAAAACTTTTAAAAAATATTATAAATATATGAAAACAAAAAATAGCATATTTACACAACACACATAAAAAATTTTTAATTCTAAAAAAATTATTAATAAAAATTACTTTTAAATTTATAATTACATAATCTATATTATATAATATATAATATATATATAATATATATAATTTATTTTTAGATTATTAATTTATATATACAACATACATAATATATATATTATAATATAAATATATAAAATATAAAATATAAATTATAAAATATATTATATTAAATAGTTCAAAAGATAAGAGAAGATGTATTATACATTGACTGAGGGTCAGATTGTACTAAACCCGCCTATATATTTCCCAGCCCCCTTAGATAAAAACTGGGGCTAGTAAGTAATAACGTGTCGGCCTCTTCCGAGCGGTCGGCAGTTCGCGCCCCGCCCGGGCCCCGAAAGTTAAATTGTCGCCTGGGGTTAGCTGGGCTGGGTCCAAAGGGGTAGGACTGGGGTCGCCGGTCAGCACACTGACACACGTAAGATCGGCATTACCCTCCCCTCAGGGGCATACCCTGAGCGATGCTAAGCTTCGCATATGGGACTTATTTTACTCTTACATATCGTTTTCCCCCCCTACGATAAAGGGGGCGTACATCCTTTGCTCCTAAAGAGGCCCCTCAGGAGAGGGGGATTAGGTTAATTTCAAACTTAGTTAAAAGAAATTCCCCCAACACACACACATAATAATATATTTTAAAAACGGATAAAAGTATATAATTTTGTTTGTAATAATTTATTATATATATATATATATATATATATTATAAAAATTGTGTGTGTGTTGTGTGGGGTGTGTTGTTGTGTGTGTGGGTGGTGTGGGGTTGGGGGTTGTGTGTGTACGTGCATACACGCAAACCATAAACACACAAAAATTTGGTGATTTAAGTGCGTTTTTCTGGTTACTCAGGTTAAGTAATGTTAGGTTAGTTAGGTATATGTATATGTGATATCAAACTAAAAACACACACGCCACAAAACACCCATACAAATAACGACACACACAAACCCCACCAAAAACAACCACAACCTCATATTATATATGTATATTATTAAAAATTTTAAATAATATATATAAAATAATATATAATAAAATAAAATAAAATTTTACGTTGGGTTTGGGAATTAAGATTCCCTTATATTACGTTAGGAAAGGCTGGGTTTTGGGTTTTATTTTAATATTTTATTCTATGTAAGTTAGTTAATAGTTTTAGGTTAAGTTGGGTATATATGTATAAGTGATATACAAAAATAAATTACCCACCGCACCAAAACCCAAAACATAATCAACACACTATGATTATGTGTGTTTTGTGATGTGTGGGGGTATTATGCTGGTGTTATTTTTATTTTTATTATACATATCCATTTACCAACCTAACCCTATTGCCTAACCAACGTAAATAACCCTTAACCTAACCCAAAAATAAACCATCCAAAGGTAACCCCATTTCCTTAAGCTAAACAAAACCAATTATTAAATTACGATAACAACCCCAACACTACACACCAAAACACACCACCACCCAAAAAATTTATATTATATATAATAATATATTATAATTAAATTTAAAAATTATAATTAATATGTATAACACACATAATTTATAATTTTTAAAAAGTACATTTGTTGTATGTTTTGTGGTGGAGCGTTGGTGTGTGCGTGTGTTATATCTCATCTCCCCTTTTTCCCTTTTATCTCCCCGTTCCACCCTTCTCCTTTCTCCTCCTTCCCTCATTCCCTTTTATCTCCTTTTTCCCGTTTTTTCCTCCCCCTCCCCTTCACTCTTCTCTTTCCCCCCTTCCCCCTACTCCTTTCACTTCATGTTTACGTCCCCTTCCCCCTTCCTCCCCCCTTCCTCCCCCTTTTTTCCACTTTATCTCCCGTTCTTTTCTTTCCTTCCCATCCACTCCCTTTTTCTTCTATTACCTGTCCCCCTTTAGTTACGTTTGGGTGGGAAAAAACAAGTTTAGGGTTTGTACGTTGGTTTGGGTTTAAGTGGAGGGAGGTTTTGTTAAAAAGGCAGATTGATCTCTCACCTCCTTGGAACAGAGAAGGTGCTCAGGCCCTGAAAAAAGAGCACGAGCAAAAAATGGGTCTGAAGAGATGAGAAAAGTGAAGAAAAGCACCGAAGGTTCCCTTTGGGAGGCCTCAAACAGGATCAAGAATCAGAGGAAAGGAAATAGAGCATGACCCCCTAATCTCTAAGAATAAATTTTGAGGCACGTGAAAACCTTAAAATTTAAATTGTTTGTTTTTTTGGAAAGGGTTACCGGTACGCCCTAAAAATAGTAGAGGGAGCACTGAATAAAAAAACAGCCCGAGGCCGTAGGAAGACCCCATACGTAAAAACCCAGTGCTTTCTTAAAGGAAAAAAGTCTTTACTGAAAAAGAAGATCCTTTGAAACCGGCCCCCTTTAACAGGGGAAATACGTCAGGCCACCTCCCGTGGGCCCCACGAATGAGGGCTGATGCCAAACATTCAATCGCCGGTAATTTTTGTTTACTGGCTTTTAAAGAAAAAATGTAAAGTTAATGAGGGAAATGGAAACCTTTTTTACTGTGCCTACAATTGACCGACCTTTCCCGCCGCCAAAACAGTGCTAATTCCTGAACTTGCTCAGGGTTGACAAATAGCAACGAGTCGAAAAATGTGAATACGAAAAACTTCCTTATATTCCCCGATTTTAGATGTAAAGTGCGCCCACAACTCCCAAAAAATACTGTGCAATAAATTTCCAACAAAATTGAATAAACCTCCCCGGGGGCCCCCCCTTAGGATTAAGAGGCCCTACGAAAAAATTTTAACTTCAATTGTCATGTAAGATAACCCTTGCGAAGTCTGTGCATCAAAGAAGGATTAGGTAAGGTTGTCACGAAAAGAAAATTAATGGGCCCCCGTTATAGCATGAGCTTGGGCGCGTTGCGGAGTGGCAAAAGCGGAACCCGGCCTACATGGCTTTTTATAGGGGAAAAACCCTTCCCCAAAGGGCCTCAACATAACCCCCCGGTGCATCCTTCCCTTATGCGGGAGGCATGCGAGTCTCCTCCCATGGGGGTGCCCAAAAGAATATGGACGACAGCATCCTGGGGGAGAGCCAACATCACCACCACTCCCGACCACAAAAAAATTTTTCACAATAACCAATTTCAAGAAAAAGGAATAGGAAATAGGGTCGCCTAGAATGACGGTGCAGGCAATAGCATGCAATCGCCTAAATTTAAAATAGAAACAAAAATCTACGGAGAAAACATATACCGCGAACCGCTAACTCTCGAGGGGCATGCAGTAAATGGAAAAAAAAGATGTTCAAAAACAAGGGGACCAATGAGAAAATCATGATTCCGACACTCTAATACTGTAACTTCAGGACGTCAAATTGAATCAGCGACAGACTTTCACTCTGCTTGTTGTTCTTTACTCCACAACTCTGTAGGGCCCCCAAATAACGGCCCCAAGCTTAGGGCCAATAATAATATACTGTTTTTTTTAAAAACCCCCGGGAACCCACCCCGTAGATTTGCCGGCGACTTATGCTGTACTCAATTATTCTGTCATGAACCTGGCAGGAAAGCCTTTTGCTTGCTGAAAAGCCGCTGCTGATTTGGGAAACCCAAAAACTCGCTATTTTTCCGCATAGAGGGGGCGCGGGCCCCATATCCGGAGTTGATGGCAGCCTTTTTCTTGTCCGTAAAAAAAAAGTGCGGACACGCCAGGAAAAGTGATAGTAAATTACCGAGGACGGGGGGATAACCCTTCGCCCTTGCTGTCGCTACCCTTGACCAAAAAAAGGTGAGAATGGATCTATTTAAACGCCGTAAAGCCATTTAGCCGAGACAACGGCAAAACGTTACCTGCTCAATTTTTTGGGTGCGGGCGGTGAAAAATGGGGGGGGGGTTTAA
>NW_023649404.1:0-27500 GCF_015228065.2 Penaeus monodon | reverse complement strand
CAAATTAAATATAATTTTCGTATTTCAGTACGAAATATATTGACCTATCAGTTCATTAAAATACTATTTACGGTATCGTAAGGAACATTTTTTATGGCGCTCGCCCACTTCGTATGGTATATTTTCACACATGTAGGCATAATAAATGATAACAAACAACAATAAAAAAATAAAAAATCATCATCGTCATCATCATCATCATCACAATATTAATAATAGTGATAGTACTAGTACTAGTATAGTACCAGTACTAGTACTAGTAGCAGTACCGATTACTAGTAAATAGTACTAGTACCATTAGTAGTAACTATTACCCATGTACTAGTAATAGTTAATAGTACAGTACAAGTAATAGTACTAGTACCAGTACTAGTACTAGTGCTAGTATAGTAATAGGTAATAATACTAGTACTATTACTAGTACTAGTATATACTACTAAGAATACTTTATATTGATTAATATACTTATTAATAATAATAATAATAATAATACATGATGATAAGATAATAATATAATAAATAATAGTAATAATACTAAGTAATAATAATAATAATAATAACAATAATAATAATAATAGTAATAATATCCAACGTGTAAAGAGATGCCGAAACAAAAACTTCAGGTTAAGGCACAAAAGGTACGTAGATATGACAAACTAAAAGTTTGTTCAGCAGAATAAACTGTTGAGACTGACATGAGAAATTTTACCGCGAAATAAGAAAAGAAACAACTCTTGTAGAAGCTATCACCATCTGAAGAAAAGGTCTGGGAATTTTGGACAATATCTGGGGAAAAGATAAATAAATACAAGAAAACACCATGGATACAAGATTTTGAGAATAGCTCTAGGGATATTCCCGAACAAAAATGGGAAAAATTACCAAGGAAGAAATCCCCCCCCCCAAAACGCACTAAAAAAGTCCATAAATGGATAATCACCTGGGGTTGACCAGATCCAAATTTATGGCTAATACTCTTCTTCAGCCGCATGCCAAAAATTAGCATCTAAATTTCACTCCAATTATGATAAGAGGCCTACTAAACATCTAAAATGGTTATGTCACGGGACTACTTATCTCTTGGCCAAAAGTAACGAAAACAGATACCCAAAAAACTACAGACTCCTTACATGCTAACAACCACCTATAAATTACTTAACGCCAATATTAACTGAAAGAACCTACAGACACATGGAAGACAAAAAACTTTTCCCAACGAACACAAAAAGGATGTGCAGAGGATCATACGGATGTAAAGATCAACTGCTCATAAAATAAAATGATTCCGAAAGCTCATACTAAAACAGACATCTAAGTACTGCTTGGACGACTATAATAAACCTTGACAGTGTCCCACACTCTTGGATTCTTGAAATCCTTAGAAATCTCCAAGTCTCTCTGTCTTAATCAACTTCTTCGAAACAGCATGGCATTCTGGGAGACAAATCTTAGCTATCAAACACATGAACGGTACTTCTTATTCAAACAACATGGCGAATCTTCCAGGGTGACTCTTTTACCCCTCTTTACTATGCTATGCTTATCCCACTCTCCCATCTTCTTAAAACACAGGGATGGATATACGATCATGGACAAACCGATCAATCATTTAAGTCATATGGATGACTTGAAACTTTACTCTCAGGAATGATAATGAATGAAGGTTGCTGGGAACTGTAACAGATTTCATTGATGATATAGGCATGAAGTTTGGTCCGATAAGTGTCCTAAAGCAACCTTTAAGCAAGGAAAACTAGTGAATCTGACAATATAAAGGTTAAGTATTGATACCGTAATATAAGGAAATTGGATCAGAAGAAAAACCTATAAATACCTAGATAAACGAAGAAATGGGACTACAAACAAATACAGATGAAGAAAAAAAATACGTACAGAATGCATCCAAAGAGAGTAAGGTCAATCTGAAAACAGAATTAACTCAAAGAACAAACTAACAGCAATCAACAACTATCAAGAAACTATCGAGCTAAACATCTTGCACAATGGCACGGACTCAAAGTGTAGTTTTGTGAAGGCAAGGTTGAGGACAATTGAATCACCTGTATCTGGTGCTCAAATATTAACACCGAATGAGTACAAAAATCGACATGACAGGAGTGGAAAGTACCTGCACTGGAAGATCGCAAACAATTTTCTATCGGAAACAGGATAAATGGTACAAACACCATCCAGAGCCAGTACTGAAGGCAAAGATGCTACAATTTGGAACTTTCCAATCTCACACAGATCGTTACTATACAAGCAAATCGTCCAGATATCGTCATCAAGGACAAATAAACAGCACGTGCCTGTTTATAGATATGACATCCCGTCAGACAGAAGTACTAACAAAAGTGTTCGAAAAGATATCAAAGTATAAAGCCCTGGAAATAGAGGTGGGAAACAGATGAGGCATTAAAAACCAAAACTTTGCCTGTTGTTATGAGCTCTTGAATATAATGAAAGGTACAGATAAGTTTCTTGAGCAAATTACCAGGAAATCCAAAAATAGAAGAAATCCAAAAAATAGGTCTTAAACAGCCACAGCCACATGTCTCAGAAGAATTATCAATTGACGTGTCTTTGTGTGCGTGAATTGATTGACTGGATGTTTGATTGTGGTTGGTCGATATTTTGCATGTTTTTGTGGATGTTCCATTGCCTCAAACTTCATCACCCTGGTCGCTGGTAGTGGATCAGTGTTGATTTATAATTAAGCTAGATCTAGGAAAACCTTTGTATAACATAATAATAATAAAATACTAAAATTAATATAATAATAATAATAATAACTGATAGAATAGTAGAAGCAGTAAGGAGAATAATACAAAGATAATAAGGATTATAAAATATACAGACACTGAACAACATTTTTTATACAAATCTTTTACATATTTACAACATGATACAAGACTGCAGCAAGCCCTGGCCCAAGAGCAGATATTCCACAATGAGAAAAAAGATAATCCAAATAAGGAATATGGGAAAAACACAGTGAGGACTGATAATTTATACATAAATTCTGAATATCCAAAACGTATAAAAATAAATATTATTAATGATAAAAACATAAACAAAAGATGATAAAGACGAACAGTAAGCTGATAATAAGAATGATAACAAATATACCAATATACTACAAAAGCATAAAAGGGGCTCCCATGGATTGGATGATTACAAAATCTACAAAAACAGAATCTGAAGTCCAAACCCAATCACACACATAAATACAATTAATAATCCTTCAGCTCCAAATGTGTGCACATAATTTGATTCAACAATTAAAATTTACTTACTATTATTTCTTAACTAATGCTTGCCCATTCCAAACTGCTATACAAGATTTCAAAATGTTCCTTCATTGAAATCTGTTCAAATGTATAATAGCTATTTTTTCCCCATCTCTGTTCAAATGTATAATAGCCATTTTTTCCCCAATTTCTAAGCAATTAGATTAACAATATCCAACACATTCTTCATTTACTCTCTAATGGAATATGAATTGAATTCCATGCTGCTGCAGACAATATCCAGGTTAGTCATTAAGAAAACTGTAAGTGCAAGGAAACACATTAATTATAATGAGTAAAGAATACCCATTTGATGTTTTCTACACATCTTACAACTTGGATCACAAAAAAAAACATCCCAAAGTAAAACAAACAGAGGTGGGCACTGGGTTTCACTGTGTAATTGAGAAACTGTACAGAATTTAATTGGCACTTCATTAGCACCTACTAAACTCGTCCAAAAAAATCGTTCCACATCGAGACAATTTTGGTTGAACAATGAAAGGTCACACCACATTTATTGTTGATAATATTTTATAAAGGTGACTAAATTTTGCCTATAGTAAACCAATTTCTTTTATGAACACAAATACAATACTATTACTACTTTGTAATAGTAGGAAAAAGGGTATCAGAAATTTATAATATATTGTGTATATTTTCTTTTTTTTTTTCACTTAAACATCCACTATAATATTCACAAATTGTGCAATGGTGTCCTGCACCAAGAGTTTTTATGTTAAATTCTGTTTTAAAGTTTCTTAAAGTGATAGCTATGACTGCAATTCTTGTTCATTTTCCTGAGTATTGTTTACTGTAAAATGCCTAAATCATATAGCAGGAATATTTTAGATTTTTGTCATAAAAAAATCCAGAAATCGATTTATAAAAATTGATACATGAGTAGTCTCTACACAAACCCAGTGGTTTTAGAGTTCCCTTCAAAAATGTTAATGAGGTTTTGTAACTATTAAGGAGAAATTGCAATTCAGATCATAGCTCAGTGCAGTCAGACAGGCATCCATAACTCTCACTGTTTGAATGTGAAGACTTCTATACTGAAAGATATTTAGATATGTCCCATCCCTTACAAAAGCAAGGTGCTGTGGTAGGCAGAGGATATTAGGGTTCATTTTGGTAACCTGAAGAGGCACATAGCATTAAAGCAAATGACATCCATATTCATATATGGAATTTTAGCATATTTTTACACAAAGTTATACATCCACATGTGGAAAAAATGGTTGCCATTGAAAATCCTAGAGCCAAACATTACAATTTTAAATTTCAAATAGTTAATAAAGCAAATCAGTTGCCAGCTGCTGCTTTCCGGCAACCTACATTTATCATATACCAATCTGACATTCTTAAGAACTATGAATAAGTCGAAGCCAAATATAATGATTGGATTCCTAAAATCAGATTTTTTCAGGGTCTTGTCTCCGTCTATGCTCCTCCCTTCTCAAGGAAATTGAACTCATTTAATAATTCTGTTACCCATCTTCTGGATTAATGCTGAAACATGGCAATATTGGGCTCAATAGTAGGTTCAATGTAAATATTAGTTTAACACTTGATTTTTTATTTCTTTCTACACTTCAACTTGAAGGTAATGCACTGTGGACCATTTTACTGCTTGCAGATAAGCATAACAAAATGATATTCCTAATCTTCATTAAACAATTGTTAATGAAGAATTAGGAATATCCCTATGCATGTATACTAGTGACCTCAGAATCATCCTTTTGTTCCCAACTTCATTCTGATACAGTGCTTCTCTTGAAGTCAAAACAAAGCATCTTGTGTATCCTACTGAGCTTAACATGACCTACACCCATTCATTTCTCTTTGCTATGATGCAGGTAATATAACTGGCCTACAGCCAACTCCTTTTATATATTCTGAGTACAGTAGATTCCTCACACTGCTAAGATCTGAGTAAGGAGGGAAATATTAGCCTGAAGAGCATGACCTTGTCACACAAGTTTCCTGTACTGAGAGAGAAAAAGAAAAATAAACAGTTAAATCAACAGAACAAAGGAAAAAGACCATCTGCATTAAATTTCGTTATCTAGACAAGCCAAAGAATAAATTTTCAGTTGAGGTTGTCTCCAAACCCTCAAAAATGTGACCCCATGGGCTATTGAAAGCTCCTAGATGTTTAAGTATATAAATCACAGAGAAAAATAGATTAAAACATGCTTATGTTCTTAATAAAGTCATTTTTCTGGCATACCCCTTACAATTTTTAAATATTCTTCAATATAATAATTTCTCAAGTGGTTAAAAACAGCAAACTGGGCATTCACACTTTCTTATATGGCTTTTCTTTCAGCTTAAATGTCTGAGCTTGTGAGCAGCAGTGAGCATTTATTTTGGCACCTAACAAATAAAAATCTTAATATATATACATGGTTGCACAACAGTCTTGCTTGATAATTTGTTTACTATCCTATTTCAGAACTTGTGGACATCATGTAAAAAAATATTTTCCTCTGTCTAGATCTACCTAATTCTTCTCCCTGAATGCAAACTTTATAAACTGTTTGTTTTATAACATTTTCTTAGAAACGCTAGTAAATTAAAAAGTCCTTTGCCACTTCATTATTTCAGTGTCACCACATTCCCATTATTATGGATGCCATCCATACCTTAAACCTGTGACTCAAAAACATGCCAAAATCCCTGAAGAATGGAAATGAGCTTTCACAGTAGACCCCACAGACACTCAAATACATAAATGCTAGGACTATGATGAGCACATGAAACTTTACATACATTATTTTAGTCTCCCTTAATTATCTGCAACACTAATAATCATATATTAAGTGATTACAAGATTATCGGAAAAATTGTAAATCTCCTTCTGGAAGGTAATTGTCCATCCTTCTGTAATAATGCACTTTCTAATATCTGAGATGTTCGGTAGACGATCAAGTGTTCCTAAAGGAAGACACAGCGGTTTCCACGCAACATCTGTTCTGCCTGTTCGAATTATCATCAGCCAGGTCACATTTTCTGAAAAAATGTACAATCAGTTTTTCTGTACTTTTTAAACTTAACATTATAATCAGGATTAATTGATATTTACACAACTTATAATGTATATATATGTATGTATGTATGTATGTATTATGTATGTATGTATGTCTGTAGTACATGTTTATGTATGTATGTATGATGTATGTATGTGTTATGTGTGTAGTGTGTATGTGTGTAATGGTGTATGTGTGTACTGTGTATGTATATTTATGTGTCTACATATTATATGTGTGTGTGGTGTGTGTGTGTGGTGTGTGTTGTGTGTGGTGTGTGTGTGTGTGTGTGTGGTGTGTGTGTGTGGTGTGTGTGTGGGGTGTGTGTGTGTGGTGTCTACACACACACACACACACACAAAAGCGTACATATATAATACAATTAGCACTTACTAATAAGATCCATAAAATGCTGTTGGTGTAGCCTATGACCGGTGGCTAACACTTGGCGAGCAATGTCTTCAAAAACTAACAGGCACTACTTCTAGATTCATCAACGCATTGACTTTTAGAAGCTGCACCTTTGCACGCTGAAATGGAGAGGTAAAAAAAATTTGGGAGGTTTTAAAAGAATGTCTTACTGGTATCCATCTCAGTGTAGTATTGGGTAACATCAAATATTAAAATTAAAAACAAAACATTTATTTTCTTATTTGTAACTCCTAATTTTCATGAGTGCATATAATCAAGGTAAGTTTCAACAAAAACACAATAACATCATACATAAAAAAGAGACAGAGAGAGAGGGAAAAAATACATTGCAAAACGGAAAAAAATAATAATAAATAAACATAATAATAATTAATAATAATAATAAACCAAAATTTAGGTCTATACCATGTCTTTTCGCCTCAAGAATTGGACACCATCCCCCCCACAACCACCACCAATTACCACTTATCCATATACCTGCAATTCTCTTACCTGTAGTTCCTCCTTCCCGACATGTCTGCCATTGCAGCAAACTCACGGGTCACACCTGTGTGAGTTCTCCAAGGTGAGAGGGGTGGGCTGAGGGTGATACAGAAGAGAAACTGTCCACTGTATGCATGGTTGTATTTTTTTTTTTTGGGGGCACAGTCGCATTGTGCATCCAGTGGTATCTGGGAAAGCATAACCATACTGAAATCCGATTTAAAGAAACATAAAAGCAAGTCAAATTCAATTTCTTTCCACCAAATAAGCGAGCAATGTAAACATGGAATTCCTCAATGGTTATTTATAAACTTTAGTTTGACAAACGTTTAGTATTTGCACTAAATCAAAAAAGGTAATAACAATAATGAAAATAGTAAATAAATCAATGAACAACTGAGAGACAATTAAGGAGAAACCTTTCCAATAAATGCAAACAAACATGATACTCACCTATTAAGAACATTTGTATAGAGACGTGTGTACATGCCCTTGCCAGGACCACCTGCACTGAAGCTTCCACCTCCTCCCATCATCATGTTCAAGACACAGCACGTAACAAAGTCTTTGTGCTGGTGGCCAACAGACTCTAAGCCAATTACCAAGTGTGCTAATTCTGGCAGAGGGTTTGGGCCCAGGGATACATCCGGAGAGAGTGCATCTCTTATGTAACAAAAAAAATATGACAGGAAAAACATGAAGGTCAGCATGACAATATTTGATTTGATTTTTCCTTTTTACAGGAAACGTTTCCATTACTGTTAGGTGTCAGCTCAGAATAAGCCTTTAATATCTTTTAAAACTATTACTGATATAATTTTAACTACCTGGTATCTCCTAATATCTTATTTATAGAAAAAAAACAAAACCAGTATATGGATATCTTAATCTGAATTCGGCACATTTGCTACTAGTATATATATATATAATATATATATATATAAGATATACATATATATATATATATATATATATATATATATATATATATCTATACATATATATATATTATATATATATATATATCATCAACCAATTAACGGTAGGTTCATGTTGAGCGCCATGGCACAAAATGATACTAATGAGTTTTCATGTTGTGATGCTCCTTGAGTGGAGTACGTGGTAGTACCCAGTTCCTTTCACGGGAGAGTGCCGGTGTTACCCTTTATAGGTAATCATTCTCTTACTTATCTGGGCTTGGGACCAGCACTGACTTGGGCTGGCGTGCCACCCAGTGGCTAAATAGGCAATCGAGTGAGTCCTTGCCCAAGGAACTTCATGGTATCTAGGTTCGATTTACCTAAAATTATTTAAATCAGCGCGCATGCTCACATACACGAGCGGGTGATGCGTATGTGCATGGATGCGCCCACGCACTCGCATGTGGCGGTTGGTGTGTGCACATGCACTGATTTTATATATATTCATATATTTATATATATACATACATATATATGTATACATATTTACATATTATATATATGGATACATATACATATATATACATATTATATATATGTGGATACATATACATGTATATACATATATATATATGGATACATATACATATATATACATATATATAAATTATATATATATATATATATCTAGAAATATATAATATATATAATATATATAATATAATATAATATAATACATACATAGTTGATAGATATATATTTATATATAGATATATATATATATATACTATATATACATATTTATTATATATTATATAGATATATATTCTCTATATGTATACATAGATATGTATATACATCTAAATATGTGTATGTATGTATGTATATATATATATATATAATTATAATATAATATCCTATATATATATATTATATTATAATATAATATATATATATAGATAGATAGCATTATTCTATATATACACATACATACATATACTTATATCTGTATGTATGTAGTATGTATATATTGATATATGTATATATAGTCTATAGGTATAGTATGTATATATGGACGTATGTGAGAGATATAGAGATATATGTATATAGGTATGTATTAGTTATTTTATTATTATATTAGTAGAGATAGATAGAATATATAATATAGATGAGAGATGTAGAGATGGATAGTGAGAGAGATATATTAAATATAGATGATAGATAGAGGGAGAATATAGTATAGAGAGAGATGAGATAGCAGAGTAGAGGAGATATAGATATAGATGATGATATATGAGATATAGATAATAATATATATATATAGAAATTATAAGATATGGATAGAAATATAGGTAGATAGTAATATTAATATATATAGATTATATATATATAGAGAGATATAGATAGATGATAGATATATATATATATATAATAAATCTATATAATATAAGATATTAATATATTATATATATTATATCTATATACGAGATTAATGATATGAAATGAGATATATAAGATATATATAAATATAATTAATATATATAATATGTGTATATATGAATCTATACATATTTTTTTTATAATATATAATACTATATATTATATATTAATATATATATATAATATATATATATATATATTATATATAATATAATATATTTATATATAATATATATTTTTTTTTTTAAATATTATGTATATATATATATATATAGATATATAGATATATATATATATATATTATAATATATAATTATATCTATATATTATTATATATATATATATATTATATGGGGTCGCGGTGGCCGAATGGTTAGAGCATCGGACTCCAGATGTCACGACGGCAATCTGAGTTCGAGGGTTCGAGTCACGGCCGGCGCGTTGTTTCCCTTAGGCAAGGAATTCACCCGATGCCTGCCTAGCGCTGGGTGGCCAAGGCCAGCCTAAAGTCAGTGCCGGGTAAATAGAGATGGTGATCGAAAAAACACCGGCGGAAGCAATGCAAACCACCGACTCTAAATGCTAAGAAAAAAAAATCATGGAAGCCCATGATCTCAAGGCCGCGGTGGCGAATGGTTAGAGTGTCAGGACTCAAGGACTGTCACGACGGGCAATCTGAATCGAGGGTTCGAGTCCGACCGCCGCGTGTTTCCTTGGGCAAAAAAGGAACTTCACCTTGATTGCCGGCATAGCGCTGGGTGGCAAGCCAGCCAGGTCAGTGCGGGTCCAAGCGGATAAATGAGAGATAAATAATCACCTTTAAAAGGTACCACCAGACTCTCGTGGAAAGAACTGGGGCCCCTACCATTTACTAACTCCAATAGCATCACAAAATGAAAACTTACAATAAAGTATCAGCTGTGCACCACGGCGGCGCAGACAGGAATCTACCGTTAAAAGAGAAATATATATATATATATATATATATAGATTATATCTATATATATAATATTATATATATATAATTTATAATAGATATAATATAATATATATATATATAATTATATTATACTATATATAATTATATATTATATATATAATATATATTA
Organism: Penaeus monodon; assembly: GCF_015228065.2. Lineage (NCBI taxonomy): Eukaryota > Metazoa > Arthropoda > Malacostraca > Decapoda > Penaeidae > Penaeus > Penaeus monodon. The sequence goes on along the minus strand of NW_023649404.1, from coordinate 16,791 downwards.
TATATATATATATATATCAATATATATATAAGAATATATAATTAATATATATATTATTATAGTATTATATATATATATGATATAATATATATATATTTATATATATATATATAATATATATATATATATTTATATATATATATAAATATATATATATATATATATATATATATATATTATAGATATATACTACTATGTAAATATATATATCATATATATATATATATTATATATATATGTATAGTATATATATGTAAAATATTATATATAGTATATATATGTATATATATATATATATATTATAATATATATATAGATAGATATATATATATATATAAATATATAGACATATATATAAAAAACCACATATATATACATATATATATAACATATATATACATATACATTATATTACATATATATACTATATATATATGTATATTATATGTATATGGTAGATATAGGTATATATATTGTATACTATATCTATATATAGTATATATATATGAGATAAGATATATATAATAAATAGATATATATATATAGATATAGAGATATATATAAATTATATATATATATAATAGAGATATATATTAGATAGAGATATAGATATACTATATACTATTAGAGTAGAGATTATTATATGATATAGAATATATATATAAATGATATATAATATATATTTAGATATATATAGGTATATATATATATTACTATATATTATAATATGTATATAAATATATATATAGTATATAAGATATGACTAGAGATATATAGTCTATAATATCTATTAATAGAGTATATATTATAGAGTATATATCTATATTAGATAAGATATATATATATAGATAGATATAAGAAATATAATAAATATATATATATAAATATATATATATATAATATATATATATATTATATATATATATATATATATATCTAGATATATATATATATATAGATATAATATATATATATATATATATATAATATATATATATTATATATATATATATATATTTCTCTTTTAAACGGTAGGTTCATGTCTGAGCGGCTGTGTGTCAAGCATGATACTTAATCTGTAGTTGTCTTTTGTGAGCTCTGGAGTGAGTACATGGTAGGGTCCCAGTTCCTTTCCACGGAGAGTGCTGGTGGGTACCTTTTAAGGGATTATTCTCTATATTATTACGGGGCTGGGACAGCATTGGACCTGGGCTGGCTGGCACCAGCGGCTGGCAGGCAATCAAGGTTGAAGTTCCTTTTTGCACAAGGGCACAACGGGCGGCGGTGACCGAACCTCGGAATTCAGATGCCGGTCTGAACAGTCTTGAGTCTGACGCTCTAACCATTCGGCCACCGCGGCCTTTGAGATCATGGGCTTCCATGATTTTTTCTAGCAATTTTTCTAGACGGTGGGTGGCCATTGCCTTCCGCCCGGTTTTTATCGAGTCACCATCTTCTATTTACCGGCATGATTGAGATGCTGGCACCCAGCGGCCTAGGCAGGCAACGAGGGGTGAAGTTCCTTGCCTCTCAGGGAAAACAACGCGCGGCCGGTGACTCGAACCCTCGAAACTCAGATTGCCGTGTGACAGTATTGGAGTCGAGCTCTAACCATTCGGCCACGCGACCATTATATATATATATACTATATATAATAATATATAGATAGATATATATATATATATATATATATATATATATATATATATATAATATATATATATATATACATAATATTATATATATAATATACTATATATATATATATTTATATATATATTATTATATATCATATATATATATTCTATATGGTATTATATATATTATGTATATAATTTATCATATATACAATAATAATACAATTATATATATACATTAATATATATATATATTCTATATATATATATATATATATATTTAATATTATATATACATATATTATCTATACATAATATCATAATATATATATAAATATATAATAATATATATTATATATTTATATATATATATATAATATATATATATAATAATATAATAAATAAAATAAATAAATAATAAATATATAAAAATATATCCATATATATACATACATAATATATATATATATATATATAATATATATATATATATATATATATATATAGATATGTATATATATAATATAATATAATATAATATAATATAATATAATATAATATATATATATTATATTATAAATAATATAATATATATATATATTATATTATATAATATATATATATATATAATATATATATATATATATATGTATGTATTATATTATATTATATTATATATATTATATATATTATATATTTCTAGATATATATATATATATGATATATGTATATATAATATTATGTATATATTGTATATGATCCAATATATACTACGGTATATACATGTATATGTATCCATATATATAATACATATATACATGTATATGTATCCATATATATAATATGTATATGTATATATATGTATATGTATCCATATATATATATATAATATGTATATATATGTATATGTATCCATATATATAATATGTATATATATATATCCATATATATAATATGTATAAATATGTATACATATATATGTATGTATATATATAAATATATGAATATATATAAAATCAGTGCATGTGCACACACCAACCGCCACATGCGAGTGCGTGGGCGCATCCATGCACATACGCATCACCCGCTCGTGTATGTGAGCATGCGCGCGATTAAATACTGTAGGTAAATCGAACCTAGTACATTGAAGTTCCTTGGGCAAGAACTCACATCGATGCCTATTTAGCACGGTGGGCAAGCCAGCCCAAGTCAGTGCTGGTCCCAAGCCCAGATAAGTAGAGAGAATGATTACCTCAAGGGTAAACACCGGGCACTCTCGTGGGAAGAACTGGAGGTACCTACCACGTACTCACTCCAAGCGCATCACATACATGAAAACTACAAGTAAGTATCAGTTTGTGCCAGGCGGCTAAACATGAACCTACCGTTAAGTTGTTAGAGCAAAATATATATATTATATATATATCATATATATATTATATAGGTATAATATATATATGTATATATATATATATATATATATATATATCTATATATATATATATATATATATATATATATATATATATATAATATATATATATATATATATATATGTAGCAAATGTGTGCCGGGAATTAAGGATTAAGATATCAAATATACTGTTTTGTTTTTTTTCATATAAAAATAAGAATATATTAGGAGATACCAGGTAGTTAAAATTATATCAGTAATAGTTTTAAAAGATATTAAAGGCTTATTCTGAGCTGACACCTAACAGTAATGGAAACGTTTCCTGTAAAAAGGAAAAATCAAATCAAATATTGTCATGCTGACCTTCATGTTTTTCCTGTCATATTTTTTTTGTTACAGGAAGATGCAGATCTCTCGGATGTATCCCTGGGCCCAAACCCTCTGCCAGAATTAGCACACTTGGTAATTGGCTTAGAGTCTGATTGGCCACCAGCACAAAAGACTTTGTTACGTGCTGTGTCTTGAACATGATGATGGGAGGAGGTGGAAGCTTCAGTGCAGGTGGTCCTGGCAAGGGCATGTACACACGTCTCTATACAAATGTTCTTAATAGGTGAGTATCATGTTTGTTTGCATTTATTGGAAAGGTTTCTCCTTAATTGTCTCTCAGTTGTTCATTGATTTATTTACTATTTTCCATTATGTTTATTTTTTTAACCCCTTTTTTTTGGGGACAATTTAGTGCCAAATAACTAAACGTTTGTCAAACTAATTTATAAAGAACATTGAGGAATCCCTGTTTACATTGCTAGCTTATTGGTGGCAAGAATTGAATTGACTTGCTTTATGTTCTTAATTAACGGGATTTCAGTATGGTTATGCTTTCAGATACACTGGATGCACAATGCGGACTGCATACAACCATGCATACAGGTGACAGTGGTCTCTTCTGTATCCACGCCTAGCCCACCACTCTCCCTTGGAGGAACTCAAACAGTGTTGACCGTGAGTTTGCTGAATGGCAGGACATGTCGGGAAGGAGGAACATACAGTGTAGAGGAATTGGCAGTATTATGGATAGAAGTGGTATTGGTGTGTTGTGGGGGGAGGGATGGTGTCAATTCTGAGGAGGAAAGACATGGGTATAGACCTTAAATTTTTTATTATTATTATTATTATTATTATGATTATTATATATTTTTTTCCCTTTTGCAATTATTTTTTCCTCTTCTCTATGTCTCCTTTTTTAATGTATGATGTTATTGGTTTTGTTGAAACTTACCTGAATTAATGCACTCATGAAATTAGGAGTTACAAATAAGAAAATAAAAGGTGTTTTTGTTTTAATTTTAATATTTGTATGTTACCCAATACTACACTGAGAGGATACCAGTAAGACATCTTTTAAAAACCCTCCCAAAATTTTTTTACCCTACTTCATTTCAGCGTGAAAGGTTTGCAGCTCCAGTCATGCTGTTGATGGAACTAGAAAGTCGTCCTGTAGTTTTTGAAGACATTGCCGCAAGTGTTAGCCACAGGTCATAGGCTACAGCCACAGCATTTTATGGATCTATTAGTAAGTGCTAAGTTGTATTATATAATGTACGCTTGTGTGTGTGTGTGTGGTGTGTAGACACACACACCCACACACACCACACACCACACACACACACACACACACACACACACACACACAAACACACACCACACACACACACACACACACACAAACACACACACACCCCCCCACACAAACACACACATATATATGTAGACACATACATATACATAACATACACACATACACACATACACACAACACACATACACACATTAACACATAATACATACATACATACATACATACATACATACATACTACATAAACATACTACTACATACATACATAATATATATACATATAAACAGTGTGTAAAATATCCTGAATCCTATTATATAATTTAGATTTTAAAAAGTACAGAAAAACTGATTGTACATTTTTTCAGAAAATGTGACTGCTGATGATATAGTCAGAACAGGCAGGACAGAGGGGTGGAAAACCGGCTGTTGTCTGTTTAGGAACACTGATCGTTACCGAAACACTCAGATATGCAAGTGGTATTATTTACAGAAGGATGGACACTTACCTTCCAGAAGGAGATTACAATTTTCCGCTAAAACTATGTATCACTTAATATATTGATTATTAGTGTTGCAGATAAGTAAGGGAGACTAAAATAATGTATGTAAGTTTCATCTGGCTCAGTATCAGTCTAGCATTTATGGATATTTGAGTGCCTGTGGATGTTACTGTGAAAGCTAAGTTCCATCTTCAGGGATATTTGGCATGTTTTGAGTCACAGTATTAAGTCGATGGCATATAGATAAGTGAATGTGGCTACACTGATAATGAAGTGCAAAGGAAACGTTTAATTACTAGTCATTTTCTAAGAAAAGTGATAAAGACAAAAGGTTAAATAGTTTGCATTCAAGCACGAGACGGGAGGAAGCATTAGGAGATATAGATACAGAGGAAAAATATTTTTTACATGATGTCCACAAGGTTCTAAAATGGATAGTTAAACAAAATATCAAAGCAAGGCCTGTTGTGAACAATGTATATATTAAGAGTTTATTTGTTTAGTGGCCAAAATAAATGGCTCACTGCCTGCCACAAGCTCAAAGAAATTAAGATGAAAAGAAAAGCATATAGAAGTGCTGGAATGCCAGGTTTGCTGTTTTAACCACTGAGAAATAATTATATTGAAGAATATTTAAAAATGGTATCGGGTAGTTATGCCAGAAAAATGACTTTATTATAGAACATAATCATGTTTTATCTAATTTCTCTGTGTGTTAATAACTTAAACATCTAGGAGCTTTCCATATCCCATGGGGGCACATTTTGAGGTTTGGAGACCAGACCTCAACCTGAAACTTTTTTTTTGCTTGTACCTAGATAACGAAATTTAAGCAGAGTGGCTTTTTCCTTTGTTCTGTGATTTAACTTGTTTATTTCTTTTTCTCTCTCAGTACAGGAAACTTGTGTGACAAGGTCATGAATCTCAGGCTAATATTTCTCCCTTACTCAAGATTTAGCAGGTGGAATACTGTACTCAGAAATATAAGAAGGAGTGGCTGTAGGCCAGTTAGATGACCTTGCATCATAGCAAGAGAAAATAGATGGGTTGTAGGTCATGTAAGCTCAGTAGGATCACAAGAGTTTGTATGTGATTCAAGAGAAGCACTGTATCAGAATGAAGTTGGGAACAACAAAGGATGTTCTGAGGTCACTAAGATATACATGCATATGGATATTTTTCCTAATCTTCACTTAACAATTGTTAATGAAGATTAGGAATATCCATGTTGTAATGCTTAGCTGCAAGCGTAAAAATGGTACAAGTGCATACCTCAAGTAAGTTGTAGAAGAAGAATTAAAAAATCAGGGTTAAACTAATATTTACATTGAACAGACTATTGAGCCCATATTGCATGTGCAGCATATAATACAGAAGAAGATGGGTAACAGAATTATAAATTAGTTCAATTTCTGAGAAGGGAGGAGCATAGAAAGGAGAAAAGACCTGAAAAAATCTGAATTTTAGGGATATCAATCATTATAATTTGGCTTCAGATTATTGCATAGTTCTTAAGCATGTCAGATTTGGTATATGATAAATGTAGGTTGCAGGGGAAAGCAGAGCTGGCAACGGATTGTTTATTAACTATTGAAATTAAAATTGTAATGTTTGCATCTAGATTTCAATGGGACCATTTTCCACATGTGGAGTATAACCTTCGTGTAAAAATTGCAAAATTCCAATAGTATGAATATGGTATGTCATTTGCTTTAATGCTATGTGCCTCTTCAGGTGACCAAAAGAACCCTAATATCCTCTGCCTAACACAGCACATTGCTTTTGTCAGGGATGGGACATATCTAAATATCTTTCAGGTATAGAAGTCTCAAATCATAACAGTGAGAGTGATGGGATGCCTGTCTGACTGCACTGAGCTTGGATGATTGAATTGCAATTGTCTCCTTAATAAGTTACAAAACATCATTAACATTTTTTTGAATGGGAACTCTAAAACCAGCTGGTTTGTGTATAAGAATACTCATGTAAATCAAGTTTATAAAATCAGATTTAGATTTTTTTTATGTACAAAAAATTTAAAATAGTCACTTGCTATATGATTTAGGCATTTTACAGTAAAAAATACTCAGAAAATGAAACAAAGAAATATGCATTTTCATAGCTAATCACTTTAAGAAAACTTTAAAAACAGAATTAACCATAAGAAAACTAAGTGTGTGACAGGACACCATTGCACCAATTGTGATAGGAATAGTGGAAATGTAAGTTGAAAAAAAGAAAATATACACAATATATTATAAATTTTTGATACCCTTTTTCCTACTTATTACAAAGATGTAATAGTATTGTATTTGGTCATAAAAAGGAAATTGGTTTTTACTATGAGGCAAAAATTAGTGCCTTTATAAAATCAGTACAACAATAATGTGGTGTGACCTTCATGTTCAACCAAAATTGGTCTCAATGTGGAACGATTTATTGGACTGACGATTTAGTAGGTGAGAATGAAAGTGCATTTTAATTAGCTAAAGTTATCAATTACACAGTGAACCCAATGCCCAACCCTGTTGTGTTTACTTGTGGGATGTTTTTTTCGAACCAAGTTGTAAAATGTTGTAAGAAAACATCAAATGGGGGTATTCTTACTCATTATAAGTATGGTTCATGCACTTACAGTTTCGTTAATGAAAACTGATATTGTCTGCAGAAGCATGGAAGTTCAATTCATATTCCATTAGAGAAGTAAATGAAGAATGGTGTTGATATTGTTTTAAAATCTAATTGCTTAGAAATTTGGGGAAAAAAAAAGGGCTATATACATTTGAACAGAGATGGTGAAAAAATAGCTATTTATACATTTGAAACAGATGTCAATGAAAGAATCAATTTTTGAAATTGTGTATATCAGTTTGACATGGGCAAGCATTAGTTAAGAAAAATAGTAAGACTTTTATTTTTGAATCAAAGTATTGGCCACACATTTGGCTGAAGGAGTATTATTGTATTAATGTGTTGTGATTGGGTTGTTGTCACTTCAAGGATTTGTTTTGTGATTTTGTAATATCCAATCCATGGGAGCCCATTTATGCTTTTGTAGTATTTTTGGTAAATTTGTATCATTCTTATTTATCAAGCTTATTGTTCTCTTTATCTCATTCTGTTTATGGTTATTATCATTAGAAGTATTTATTTTTATTACTGTTTGGATATTCAGAATTTAGTATGAAATTTATCAGTCACTCACTGTTTTCACATATTCCTTATTGGAGTAATCTTTTTTCTCATTGTGGGAATATGCTGCCTGCTTGGGCCAGGGCTGCTGCAGTTGTATCATGGTTGTAAATATGTAAAAAGATTTGTAATAAAAAAATGTTGTTCAGTTGTCGATATTTTATAATCACTTATGTATCTTTGTCATTTTCTCCTTATGCTTCTAACTATACTAAAGCTATTATTATTTTATTAGTATTATTATTATAATTATTTATATTTATACAAAAAAGTACCTTAGATCTGCATAATTAAAAATCAAACACTGAGTCACTACCAGCGACCTAGGGTGATTGAAGTTGAGGCAATGGAACATCACAAAAACATGCAAACTATGCAGAACAACACAAATCAAAACATCCAAGTCCAAATCATTCACGCAACACAAAGAACACTTCAGATGATAATGCTCTTCTGAGAACATGTGCTGTGCTGTTTAAGACTATTTTTTGGATTTCTTCTAATTTGGATTTCCTGGTATTTGCTCAGAAACTGTATCTGTACCTTCATTATAAGGTCAAGAGCTCAATAACAAAAAGGCAAAGTTTTGGTTTTTAAATGCCTCATCTTTTACACCTCTATTTCAGGGTTTATACTTTTATATCTTTTCGAACAACTTTTGTTAGGACGTTTCTGTTGAAGGGATGTCATATCTATAAACAGGCAAGTCTGTATTTGTCCTGATGAAGAATCTGGACGATTTGCTTGTATAGTTACGTCCTGCTTGTGATTGGAAAGTTCACAAAGATTGTAGCCTTTGCCTTCAGTAACGGGCTCTGGATGGTGTTTGTACCTTGTATTCCTGTGTCCGATAGAAAAGTGTTTGCAGATCTTTCCAGGCAGGTTACTTTCCCACTCTTATGTCGTTTTTGTATATTCGGTGGTAATATGAGCAACCAGATTACAAGGTGACAATTGTCTCAACGTCTCACAAAACCTACACTTTGAGTCGTGCATTGTGCAAGATGTTAGCTCGAAGTTTCTTGATAGTTGTGATTGCTGTAGTTTGTTCTTTGAGTTTAATTCGGTTTCAGGATTGACTTACTCTTTGGATGCATTCTGCTACGTATTTTTTTTCTATCTGTGATTGTTGTATCCCTTTCCTTCGTATTCCTAGGTATTTATAGTTTCTTCCTGATCAATTCTATATTACGTATCAATACTTAACTTTATATTGTCAGATGTCATAGTTTTCCTTGACTTAATAGGTTGCTTTTAGGACAATTATCGAGACCAAACCTTTCATGCCTATATCATCACTGAAATCTTTTACAAGTTTCCAGCAACCTGCTCCAATTCATGATCATCTGGAGAGTAAAGTTTCAAGTCACCATAGAGAATAAATGATTGATCTTTTTGTCCATGATCTTATATCCATACCCTGTGTTGTTAAGAAGATGGGAGAGTGGGATCAAATGCCTACATAGTAAAAGAGGGGTAAAAGAGCACCCTGGAAAGATTTCGCCTGTTGTTTGAAATAAGAGTACCGTCATGTGTTTGAGGAATAAGATTTTGTCTCCCATAATGCCATGCGTTTCGAGGAAAGTTGAATTAAGACAGGAGAGACTTTGAGAATTTTTCTAAGGAATTCAAGATCCAAGAGTGTGGGACACTGTCAAAGGCTTTATATAGTCGCAATTCCAAGCGTACTTAGATGCTGTGTTTAGTATGAGCATTTCGAGATCATTTTATTATGAGCAGTTGATCTTTACATCGTATGATACTCTGCCAACATCCTTTTGTTCGTTGGGAAAAGTATTGTGTTCTTCCATGTGTCTGTAGGTTTCTTTCAGTTAAGAATTGCGTAAGTAAATTTATAGGAGGTTGTTAAGTATGTATGATGTCTGTAGTTTTTTGGGTTATCTGTTCGTTACTTTGGCCAAGAGATAAGTGTCCCTGACATAAACCATTTAGATGTTAAGTTAGGCTCTATCATAATGCGTGATGAAAATTAGATGCTAATTTTGGCTGCGCTGAAGAAAGAGTAGTAAGCCAGCAATTTGGGATCTGGTAACCTCAGGTGATTTCCATTTCTGGACTTTCTTTAGTGCGTTTTGAATTTTTCAGTGGTAATAATATGTTCCATTTTGTTCGGGAATATCCTAGAGCTATTACTCAAAATCTTGTATCCATGTGTTTTCATTGATTATTCTTTTCCCCAGATATGTTCCAAAATTTCCCAGACCTTTCTCAATGGTATAGCTCTACACGAGTTGTTCTTTTCTTATTTCGCGGTAAAATTTCTCATGTCAGTCTCAAACATTTTATTCTGCCCTGAAAAAACTTTTAACGTTTAGTCATATTACGTAACCTTTGTGGCCTAACCTGAAGTTTTTGTTTAGGCTCTTCTTTAATCGTTGGATTATTAATATATTTATATGTTATATTATTATTATTATTATTATTATTATTACTTATTATTATATATTATTATTATTATATTATTATTTATTATATTATTAATTATTATTATTAGCATTATATTAGTAGTAGTAGGACTAGTACTAGTACTCGTACTAGTATTATTACTATTAATAGAGTACTAGCCACTAGTACTAGTTACTGGTACTATACTATTACTTGTATGGTTTAATATTACTATTACTAGTAATGGTACTAGTACTAAGACTTGATACAGTACTATTACTAGTATGTGGGTACTATTACTCATTACTAGTACTTATACTGGGTACTAGTCCTATTACTGGTACATACTAAGTACTGGTACTAGTACTAGTACTGCTTAGTACTAGTACTGTACTAGTAATAGTACTGTTACTAATACTCGACTAGTACTACAATATTATTAAGATTGTTGATGATGAATGATGAATGACGATTGATTGATTTTTATTTATTTTTTATTGTTGTTGTTGTTCATTATTAGCCTAAATGTGTCGAATATACCATACGGAAGTGGGCGAGAGGCCCATAAAAAATGTTCCATTAGATACCGTAACTAGTAATTTTAATGCACTGATAGGTCAATATATTTCGTAACGAAAATACGAAAATATATATTTAATTGTTCAAATGTCAGACAACTATAATTAATCGACAATCTGAACTGCTTTATATTGCTATTCTAATGAAGTTACCTAGAATTTCAGAGAAATACTGTACTAAATAAGAAGCATAAAATTGTATCTAGGCTGGGTAAGGATAACGCCAAGGCTAAAGAGTAGCATTCTTCCGTACATTATGATAAAACGGATTTACTGGTCCATTTAGGTGGGATAGAGTCAAAAGAACAATTTTAATGAGTGAATAAGGCAAACCGTGACCCTATATTCAGCTTACTGATGAACTTCATTTGAAAAGTTTTTGATAACTTGTTGAAAGGACATGTAGACTTTTAGGGTTATTCCCGATGCGAAGGTCCTCGTTTTTTTATGGTTATTACATGAGTAAATACAGCCAAAGTCCAAATCTGTTCTCAACCAAGTTCTGAACCCTGTGTCAAGCACAATAATACGGCAACTTCAGTAGGTTCCAAAGCTTCAGTCATTGTACTGGTATTTGATTCAGTGATTATGCATTTGTGTAAATAATAATCAAATATGAATGTTAATGAAAGAAGTGTGTGCGAAAAAATTGGCTTTTGGATTGCTGCAACGAGCCTGTATGAGCGCGCACAGAAACGTTGTTTTCTTTTCTATTGAACACCGTCACATTATTATCATTATAATCTTCATAATAGATTACCATTATAACAGAACAGGGGGGGTTTGGGGGGATGCTCGTTTTTTCAGGGTTTATCGGGGGTTTCCTGACTACACTCCCTCCGAAAAAAGGTGGGGGTTCTGTGGGGACTAATAGGGCGTGCGTACTGCTTTTTTTTTCGTTTCACCCTCCAAAACCGCCTTTTTAGTCCACGTAAACCCCTTAAACCCCCCCCGTCAGCCCCTAACCCCCTTTACCCTTGTCTCAAATGGTCCCCCTTCACCCCCTTTAGTCGCCGAGCATAGCCCTTAAATCCTCCCCTTAAACCCCAACTCTTTTTTTCCTCCCCCGAACCCCCGCTTCCATCCCCACATCAGCCCCAACCCCGCCCTCTTTCAACAACCAAGCCAGGCTAGGTGAAAAAAGATCAAGAACAGCATTAGAAATGCATTCTGACAGTACAGGAGCCATTTTTAAAACCCATTGTCGTTAGCTACAGCCCCGTTTCTATCTCTTTTCTCGTCATTCCCCTTTCTACTTGAGTTACTTTTTTTTTCCCCTGTCTCTTTCGAACTATTTCTGTAACTTTTTTTAATTTTTTTATTCACGAATTTTAGAATTTCTAATACCCTTTTTCCTTTTATATCCTCCCCTACTCCTAATATCCTCTTCTGCCGCTTCTTTTCCCCCTTTATATTGCCACTTAAACAGATAACATTATTACTGATTTTTTTTTTTTTTTTTTTTTTTTTTTTTTTTTTTTGTTTTTGTGTGTGGGGGTGGGTGGGTGGGTTGCGCGCGCGCGCGCGTGGCGTGCGTGCGTGCGTTTTCGTGTGGATATTTTTTATTTTATATTTATTTAATCATAATACATCATTTGTAAGTGTATGTAATATATATATAATAATATTATATATATATATATATTATATATTATATATAATTATATATGTGTGTGTGTGTGTGTGTGTGTGTGTGTGTGTGTGTGTATAAAGTATACCCCCACCCCACCTACATCACACACACACACACCACACACCACACACAAATACACAACAACACAACCCCGGGGGTGTGTTGTGTGTTTATTTTGTATTTATTATTCATTTATAATTTATCCCTAATGTATATATATTTTATTTCGTTTTAAAAAAAATTATTGGATTACAGGGAAAAAAAGACAGAAGAAAATTAAAAACGATTACTGTTTTGGCACAATTTTAAATTTCACAATACTGAATCTACTGAGTGATCCACAATATCTTTTTCGATGAGGATGGTGTTTTACTAAGATGGTGACACAAACGACTAGTTGGGTGACCGGTTTATGAGCAAAGATACTTTAGTTTAAAAATAGGTAATATAATTTTTTACAAAAGTGATTTTCAAAATTTAATAAATGGTTTGTGATCCAGGGGAAAACACACATAATTCCAAAGTGAATCGTGTTTAAAAAATTTTTAATATATAAAAATATATTTTTATATATATATAATAATATATATATAAATTATATATTATATGCATACACACACACAACACAAACACATATGTGGTGTGTGTGTGTGTGTTGGGGTTTGTGTGTGTGTGTGTGTGTGTGTGTGTGTATGTGTAGGGGATGTGTGGATGGTTGGTGTGTGTGTATGTTATGTATATGTTTTGTATATGTTATGTATATGTATATGTAATGTGTATGTGTTTTGGAGTTTTTGGGTATGTGTATGTTGTGTGTGTGTGTGTGTATTAATTGAACACATTACACGAAGATGAATATACCCTTCCAAAGGGTGCTTCTATGCGGAGTGCTAACACTTGAACATTCTTTTGTTGAACGATTTTTACAATTATGCACATAAAATGTGGATGGCAACGGCTGGATGGCATTATAAGCGGTGAGGGGAACATTTCAAAAGCGCGGGGCGTTTGGTGAGGAAAATATGGTTCTTTAAAGAAGCAAAATGTTTGACGTTCTGGTGGTATATAGTATCACAAATGGCAAATATTCACTTGGCAGCATTTATTCAGAGCCGTCAACATGCAGATCCCATCCATACACATCATATTGCACACACACATTTTTATTAATTTATATAAATATATATTATAATATAATAAATATATATATATATATATTATATTATATACAAGAACACACAAACACACACACACTACCACAACGCCACACCCCCAACACAACACACACAAAACACACACAACACACACACCAACAATATATATATATTGTGTGTGTGTGGTGTGTTTTGGTGGGTTTGTGTGTGGTGTGTGGTGTGTGTCGTATATGTGGGGTTTGTTATGTTTGTGGTGGTGTGTGGTGTGTGTGGGTTGTGTGTGTGTGTGTTTGTGTGTGTGTGTGTGTGTGTGTGTGTGTGCGTGCGTGCGTGTGTGGGTGTGTGTGTGTGTGTTGGGGTTTGGTGGGGGGTGTGTGTGGGTGTGGTGTGTTGTGTGTGTGTGTGTGTGAGTACCACAAAAATTTTCTTTTTCTTTAAATACTTCACAATGTAATACGTATTGAAAACACTTTTTTTTTTTCCCCACTTTTTTTTTTTCGTTAAAATAAAGAGTGATAGCCCGACTGCATGCGGAAAAACTCTTCCGGAAAAAATTCTATTTTTGGCTAGGGTTTTATTTCACTAACACAGAACATGTAGGCGAAGGCAACAAACAAATTCGGTAACCCATTCAGTCCGCTGTTATGAGTTCTACAGCTGCGCCTTTGGGCAACAATACAACGGACAATCGGCAGAACATTGGGCGAAAGGGCACCACACACACACTGTCTCATAACGTTGGGTACATTTACGATTAGCAAGCCCTACACGTAGAGTGGTGACGTGTAGGTAGACAAAACAGGGGGCGGGAGGATACAATAAGTTTCCTTCGGGGGGTTTTTGAAGTTACGTCCTTAGGTTTTGGTTCCCTACTGTCGGGGTTGGGCCCGGGGATTCCACTCCTCGCGACGCTACAGCCATAATAAATAATAATTCCAGTTTATTTTCCCCCCGCCCTTCATTTCTTGATGTCACTCGGCGAGGTCAGGCTGGGGGGGGGCGAGCTTAAATCGTTTACTTAAGTTTAAGGGTGCTTTTTTGAAATGGTGAGTGAGGATATTGCAAGAAATAACGCAATGGCGATAATATGATATAAAAAGCTTTTTTGTTTTGTTTTTTTTCAGTGCAGTAGCACACACAGAACAAACATTTCATTTACCACAAAACAATCCCCCAAAATTTTACCCAATAATACAACTCTGACCCTCCTTAAAAAATAACAAAAATATCTTATTTAACTTTACATAAAAATACTAAAATTAAAATAACGTTCAGTGCACTCAAAGGAATGAATCACATCACAACAACGCACGAACCAAAGGCCAGGCACCAAAAACCGACACTCAAGGCACGAGTGAACCCGCAGGTAGGTCTTGGCTGACCCCATCAGGCTCCCCCGTTTTCGAATTCGCCCCGAATTGGGCGCGCTGAACAGCCCTCCAGAGGGCCCCTTTCCGAAGAACTGGTAGCCGTCCCGACAACCTGTAGTTTGCAGGAAGATGGAAAAGGGTACGTAGGAAGTTTTTTTTCTGTGGATTTTACCCGGGTTTAAAAGGGAAACGGTTGCGTGCTGCAAGAAAAACATGAAATTATAAAACAGTGGGAAAAAGAATACATTAAACCAAACACATCAAGTGGTGTGTGTTATAATGCTGTAGTATACACTATGTAATTCGGGTCTATGTAAATTTTACGCATAATTTCCGCTGGCCCGAGAGTTCAACGGAAAAAAAAATGCGAATAATCACCTGGGGAGCTCTGACAAAAGAGCTGGGTCGTGGTGCTCGAGGAAGGCCCCCAGCACGTCCCCGCCCAAAGTCCCCGAGAAACCCCGGTCGTTTGGGGCCCCCCCCCCGGGAACCTCCTGGAAAGAAAGGGGCTTGGGTCAGAAATGGGCTTTGGGGTCTGATGGAGTGGTGCTCTAGTCGTCTCTTTCGGGGGTTAAAGGCATCATCATCAGTAGTAATTCAGTGCATTATTATTAATATTTTTAATTATACTATCTTCACTATTTTTACTACCTTTATTTATTATTTTTGCTACCTGTTTTTTATTATTTTTAATACTACAATGATATTATTTCTACCTTTTTTTATTATTAATACCTTTATTCATCAACTGTATTGTTTTATCATTTTTACTTTTCATTATAAAACAGTTCATAATCCTATCATTATCATTATATCTTAAAATTAGATTTTTTATCAGATCTATTATCTTTATATTTTCACATTGGGCATTTTTCTTTAATTTTTTATCATTTTTTATATTATATTTTATTTATCCTTCATTATAATCATTTAACATTATCAAACGTCATCAATTTCATTTTTACATTTTATATTACCATTATATTTACAATTATCAAACATATTTTCATTTTTATCATTATTTAAATTTTTATCATTTCATTATCATTATATATCATAATAATTTTATTTTCATATCTTACATTACTAATCATTATCATTATTTAACATTTCTTATCATTATCATTATCATTTTTATCATAATAACGGGTTATTAACATCAGTCATCAAAATTAAATTACACCACATTATCATTTTTCCTTACGTCATAATCACATCATTCAATCAATAATGAAGTTGGATCCTTTTTTTTTTGTAGGGGAAATGG
>NW_023649403.1:0-2500 GCF_015228065.2 Penaeus monodon | reverse complement strand
AAGAACTCTGGCATGAGCTAAGATGCTCTGTCCATCCACTAAGCAGATTGCAGTCATCTGTGAGGAGGGCTTGGAGTTCAGCTTATTCAGGGATTGGAGGTGGGACAAAAGTCATTTGCTAAGAAACGGCCTTCAACCTCCTCTGCAAGGTCCCTAATGTATTGTTCCTTGCTCCTTTTCAGCAGTGTCCGAGTCCTGTGCACCAAGGAACTGCACAAAGTCCGATTGCCATCCAGGCAAACCATGCAATATGCATCTGTGGTCTCCAGCACCTCCCGTGAGATGAAATTCTGCCTTGTTCTTGGGTGTTCGCCAGTGGAGTCCTGAGCAAGTAATTTGCTTTTGAAGGAATCCCACAGAGCTGCAGGATTCATCAGGTTGTTGAATATTGCGAATCGGTCAAAGATAACTATGTCGTATCTCCAGGACACTCACTCTCTCTCATTCTGTCCAAGTATTGGACACTGGAAAGTCCTGGAGAAGGAGGCTGTTCTCACTGGCAGAATCAGCGTCTGAGCCATGAAGACTTACAGACATCTTGTAGGTAGCTCTATCATAAGTGGATACTGCAGTGAAGTCTCTCAGGACAATGCGTATGTCTCGTCGGGAACAGCAGTATGCTACAGATTCGTGTTTTACGAGAAATGAAAGCCAAAAAGAATGCTTCAGTCTCATTGTCTTTATATATTCATTGACGGGAGTAATCTCCACTACTGAAGACTAAAGTCTGCTGGAGATGGCTATGGCTTACCCCTGACCATTGCTACAGCCTGAGCAGATGTATGTGCCCCTGCCAGGCCTTTTCACCTCCGAGAGAGCAGCTACCTTAACTCTTCGGTTTCCTCGACAGCAGAGGCAACCGATCCTCCTGTCGCCAAGACCGGGATGGGTATGGGTAACGTCTGTTCCTACCTGAGTGCCGGTGGTTGCCTCCCCGGTGGGACCTGCAGCTCGCCTCTGTTGCCGGGTGAGAGGGACCATTGCCTCCCCTCGGCAACATCATGTATACGTTTTTTGAACATTGGTTCTCGGGGGAGGGGGTTGCCAAGGTCATCCTCCCCACAGTCACCCATTAACCCCAGGGGCAAAGGGGGCAGGTTTTGTAAGAAGCCAGGGCGCGTCCACACGAATCATAAAGAATTATATATATATATATATATATAATATATTATATATATATATAATAATAATTATATATATAATACATAAATAAATATTATATATACATATAGAATATATATATATATATATATATATATATATAAAATATAATAATATAACATAATAATAATAAAATAAAAATATAAATATAAAATATATAATACACACATAAGTATATATATAAGTATACATACACATACACACACACAATATAAATGAATATATAATATATATATATATATATTATATATATATTATATATGACTTATATATAAAATATATATATATAACATATATATATAAATATATATATATATATATATATATATATATATATATATATATATATATAAATATATATATATATATATATATACGCTTTTTCTTTCTTCCTGCTTAAGAGGGAATTGGAGTGCCCCCGTAACAGACTTCGATATCGCTCAAACGCAGTAAGTGGGTTTCCGGATCTTTATTTGTTTATGTAAACACCTGTTGAAATTTAAGGTCCTACAGCCTCCGGGAAATCGGTTAAGTGTGGCATGACGCAGAAAAAATCAATTCAAGTCAAATATTGTCCTTTTATGGTGATTTTTCACAAGTGCATTATTTGTTTTTTGTTTTTTTTGCCCCTTTTTTCTTTTTTTTCGTTCTCAGCAACACATCGTTCAGCTGGGACTCGGCACTGCCAACCACTGGCACCGTCGGCGTGTGTAGACTGCAGCTCTCTGGCAGTCTCTCGTCCTCATCGCTTTTCGAGGTGAGAAACCTATTTGCCAAACTTTTATTTTTTGTATTAAATCTAAATATTTTTTTTCTCTGATAAGCTTAGAGCCATTTTGTATATCAAACCTAAGCACATCCTGTGTTTTCTTCCCTCAACATATTTTTAAGCATAATCTCTAAACATACTGCGAGTACAAATATATACAGAACTCTAGTAATTATATGCAAATCGGATTCCCTACATAATTAACCCTACTATTAACCCTAATTCAGTTCTAGGATTTGTATTCCGACTGCCTTTTAAGACTGCGTGAAATTAAGAGTACAAAGTAAAAAACATCCCGGTTCCAAGCATTTTGTGAGATTCCAACACCTGATGTAGAGTTGATAGTTACTCATTTCCCACCTATTAAAAGTTTCATTCAAAATTCTGATTTCATAGAAACCTTAGTACATTCATATTACATATATATGAAAAACCTAAAACAAGGCAATTCTCTATACAACCGTGATTTGATGGATAACAAAGAATGATTAAATTTCTACAACTTTCATCATTAGCCCATGGTTTGCCGAGAAGCAGCTGATTATCACAGAAAGTACAAAGGATTCTGTT
>NW_023649401.1:0-6411 GCF_015228065.2 Penaeus monodon | reverse complement strand
TAAAAAAAATAATAATAAAAATAATAACAAAAATTTTTTAAATTAATTAAAAAAAATTTTAAAAAAAAATTATAACAATTAGTATTATTATAATATACCTATTATTATTATTATTGTTTTTTTACATTTATATATATTTTTTGGCAATAATATAAAATTAAAGTAATAATAAAATGTAATAATAATAATAAAAATAAAGATAATAATAAATAATAATAATAATAATAATAATAATAATAATAATAATGATGATAATAAAAATGATAAAAATGATGATCATAATCAAAATTAGAAATAAATTAAAAATCATAAAATGTTACCCAAAATTTCTTTATTCTCACTTTTATCATATTAGTCATTTTATAGAATTTGGAATTATTTCATTATTCCCAAAAAATTGCCAAAATCATAAAAATGAATGGAAAAAACGCTTTTTGGAGCTATTCAAAAGGCTATATTTCGAATTTTGCCGCTTTTCGACTTTTGGGGATTTTTTTTCTTTTACCTTTTTTTTATTATATAGGGACACAATTTGTTTTTATCTCATTATTACATGTTTTCACATTATTTCGTTCATCATCATTTATCATCATTATAAAACATATCTCATCATTTCATCATTAATGCAATTATTTTACATTATTGCAATTATTATCATTATTTTTGAAATTTATAGCAGTTAAAATATATTTTTTTTTTACATCATACTAAAAACAAAAAAATAATAAAAATAATAACTAATAAAACAATAAAACGTTTCTATAATCATTTTTTATATATTATTTCAAATATCGTTATTATTTTAAATTTATTAGTTAAAAAAAATCATTATTACAATTATACTACCAGAAAAAATAATAATAAGAAAAATAATAACAAAATAATTTTAATAAAAATATTTAAAAATAGTATTTTTATAATTAATTTTATTTTATTTTTTTATTATTCAGTTATAATATATTTTTTTTTCAAAAATACTAATAATTAAATAATAAAATAATGATAATAATGTAATATTAAAAATAATAATAATAATTAAAAAATAATAATAAAATAATAATAAAATAATAATAATAAATAATAATAATGTGATAATAATGAAATAGTAATAATATTAAAATCTCAAAGTTATCCAAATTTCTCTTTTTCTCATTTTTTTATCTCAATTGTCAGATAATAAAATTTTTGGAAATTATTATTTTTATTCCCCTTATAATTGCAGAATCATCAAAAAAATGGAAAAAATGGCTTTTGGAGACCTAAAAAGGCTATATTTCGCTAGTTTTTGCCGTTTTTTCGATTTTTGGGGATTTTTTTTTTTTTTCCCTTTTTTTATTTATATGGACAAAATTTCCGTTATTACATCTTTTTTAATGATTATCATCATTATTATTTTATCATCATCTATCTCATTATCATCATTATCACATTTATCTAAATTTTTGGAATTTGTCATATTATTGCAATTATTATAATCATTATTGAAATTATTATCTATTATTGCAATTATTGCACTTATAATATAAACTTTACATCTTACAAAAAAAACTACAAATAATAGTAATAAAATAAAAAAAAAACAATAAAAACGTTTTATAACATTATTTATACATTTTTTAAATTTAAAATTCGTTATTACTGAAATTATTACTGTTATAATAATTTTTTTTTACAATTTTTCCCAGAAAAAAGAAAAATAATGATAAAAAACAATAAAAATAAAATAAAAATTATAAAAATTTAGTATTATTAAATTATACTATTTTTATTTTTATTTTATTTTTACAGTTAAAAAAATTTTTTTGGCAATAAAAATAATAATAAAGAAAATAAAAATAATGATAATAAAAAATAAAAATAATAAAAATAAAAATAATAATAATAATAAAAATAATAAAAATAAAAATAATAAATAATAATAATAATGAAAATAATGATGATAATAATGTAATATAAAAATATTAATAATCATCAAATTTTTCCAAATTCCTCTTGATTTCACTTTTATCATCATTATGTCTGTTATAGAATTCTGGTAATTATTATCATTATTACCCAATAATTGCTAGAATCATCAAAGAATGGAAAAACGAATTTTGGAGTCTACTCTAAAAAGGCTATATTTCGCTGATTTTGCCGCTTTTTCGATTTTTGGGTTTTTTTTTCTTATCCCTTTTTTTTATTAATATGGACAAAATTTCCCTGTATTTCATCATTATTAAAAATGATTATATCATTATTTCGATCACATATTATCATATTATCATGAATATCATCATCATTATCACATTAATGCAATTATCATCATATTATTGCAATTTTTATCATTATTATGCAATTATTGAAATTTTAAAATTAAATTTTGATCTATACTAAAAACAAACAATTTAATAGTAATAACAATAAAATAACAATAAAAACGTTTCTATATCATTATTTATATCTATTTCATTAATATGTTATTACGAAATTTTTACTTTTATAAAATTATTTTTAAAATTTAAACACCAAAAAATAAAATAATGTAATAATAAAAATAATAATTTTTAATAACAATATTATAAAAATTAGTATTATTAAAATTTTTAACTTATTTATTATTATTTTTATTTTTTCATTTAAATTTTTTTGGCAATAATAAAATAAAAAAGTAATAATAAAATGATAAAAAAATAATAAAAATAATAATAATAATAATAATAAAATATAAAAATTAATAATAATAAAAATATAAAATTAATAAAATTTAATAATAATTTTAATAGATAATGATGTTAATGTAATGTAAAAATATTATTAATCATCAAATGTTATAAAATTCTTTTATTCCCCTTTTTATCATATTATGTCAGATTAATAAAATTCTGGAATTATTATCTTTTTTTTTTTTACCTAAAATTCCCCAGAATCATAAAATGAATAAAAAAACGCTTTTTTGGAGTCTACTTAAAAGGGCTATTTTTCGCTAGTTTTTAGCGCTTTTTCGATTTTTGGGTTTTTTTCTTTTCCTTTTTTTATTAATAGGGACACAATTCTTGTTATTATCATCAATTATCATGTTTAAAAATTTTATATCTTTATCTCATCTTATCATATTATCATCATATAATAATCATTATCACCTTATTGAAATATATCTCATTATTGAAAATTATTTCCTTTATTGCAATTTTTTCATTTTTATTGCTTATTGCGTTTAAAAATAATTTTACATCTATACTAAAAAACAACTACAATAATAATAGAAAAACAATAATAAAAACAAAATAATTTTCTATAATCTTATTTTATCATTATTTCAATTAATATCGTTATTACTGTAATTATTCGGTATAATAATTATTGTTACAATGATACTACCTAAAAATAATAATAATGATTAATAATACAATAATAATATTAATAAACAATATTATAACAAATAGTATATTAGAATTTACTTATTATTTATTATTATTGTTAGTATTACAGGTTAGAATATATTTTTGGCAATAATACTAATAACAAATAATAAATAATAATGATAATAATAATAATAAATAATAATAATAATAATAATAATTAATAAATAATAAATAATTAATAATATAATGATAATAATGATGATACTTAAAATGATAATAGTAATAATAAAATCATCAAAGTTATCCAAATCACTTGATTCTCACTTTATCATCATTAATGTTCAGATAATAAAATTCGGTTAATATTATCATGATTACCCTAATAAATTGCCAGAATCATCAAATAATGGAAAAAACGTCATTGGAGTTACTCTCAAAAAAGGCTATATTTCGCTAGATTTTGCGCCTTTTTCGGACTTTTGGGATTTTTTCTTTTACTATTTTTTATGATATAGGACAAAATTCCTCTTATTATCTCATTATTAGCATGATTATCATTCATTCTTATCGTTATCATCAACATCTCAGCATTATCATCATTTCATCATCATTATCATCATTATTGCAATTATTATATCATTATTGCAATTATTTATATTATTACTACACTATTGCAGTTATAATATATAATTTTACATCTATACTAATAAACTAAACAATAAAAATGAGTAATAACAATAGTAACGTGTCTATCATATGATTCTATATCATGATTTCAATAATACGTTATTACTTTAATTATTACTGTTTAATAATTATTTTACAATTAATACTACCAGTAAAAATAATAATAATGATCAAAATAAACAATAATAATATAATAACAATATTATAACAATTAGTATGATTTATAATTATATTATATTATCATTAATTGTATTATACAGTTATAATATATTTTTTGGAAATAATAATAATAAATAATAAGAATAATAATAATAATGATAAATAATAATAATAAAATAATAATAATAATTTAATAATACTAAGAATCAATAATAATAATAATAAACATAATAGAAATTAATAATACTAATTTATAATGATAATGAGATAATAATGATAATATAATAATAGTAATAATCATTCAAAATGTTATCCAAATTCTCTGTATTCTCACTTTTACATCATTATTGTCAGATTAATAGAATCTGGTAATTATTATCAATTATTACCCTTAAAATAATTGCCAGAATCATCAAATTAATGGAAAAAAAACGTCATTTGGAGTCTACTCTCAAAAGGCTATATTTTCGCTAGATTTTGACGTTTTTCGACTTTAGATTTTTTTCCTTTATCTTTTTTTTTAATATTATATGGGACACAATTCCTGTATACATCATTATTATCATGATTATTCATCTTATTATCGTTATCATCATTCATTATTCATCATTATTCATCATTATCATCATCATTATCATCATATTGCAGTTATTATCATCATTATTGAAATTATATCATGATTATTGCAATTATTGCAGTTATAATAATAATTTTACATCTATACTAATAAAACAATACAATTAATAATAGTATAACAATAATAATAACAATTAATAACGTTCTATAATCATTATTATTCATATTCAATTAATCTCGTTATTACTGTAATATTACTGTTTATATAAATTATTTTTACAATTATATACCAGTAAAAAGAAATAATAATGATAATAATAATATAATAATATTAATAAACATTTATAAACAAGTAGGATCTCATTAATTATATCTTATTTTTATTATTATTGTATTATTACAGTTATGATAATTTTGGGCCAATAATATAATAATAAAGTAATAATAAGAATGGATAAAATAATAATAATAATAATAAAATAATAATAATAATAATAATAAATAATAATAACTAATAATAATAATATAATAATAATAATAATAATATGAATAAGCATATAATGATGATAAGAATGATAATAGTAATAATATTAATAATCATCAAATGTTATCCAAATTCTCTTTATTCTCACTGTTATTATCATTATTGCATGATTAATAGAATTCTGGTAATTTATTATCATTATTACCTAATAATTGCCAGAATCATCACTGAATGGAAAAACGTCATTTTGGAGTCTACTCTCAAAAAAGCTATAAGTTTGCTAGATTTTCCGTTTTTCGACTTTTGGGATTTTTTTTCTTTTACCTGTTTTTTATTATATATGGACACAATTCCTGTTATTATCATCATTATTATCATGATTATCATCATTATTATCGTTATCATCATCATTATCATCATCATTATCATCATTATTGCAATTATTATCATTATTATTGCAATTATTGCAGTTATAATATATAATTTTACATCTATACTAATAACAACTACAATAATAATAGTAATAACAATAATAATAACAATAATAACGTTTCTATAATCATTATTTATATCATTATTTCAATTAATATCATTATTACTGTAATTATTACTGTTATAATAATTATTTTTACAATTATACTACCAGTAAAATTAATAATAATGATAATAATAATAATAATAATTATAATAATAATAATGATAATAATAATAATAATAATAATGATAATAATGATGATAATAATGATAATAGTAATAATATTAATAATCATCAAATGTTATCCAAATTCTCTTTATTCTCACTTTTATCATCATTATTGTCATTATTAATAGAATTCTGGTAATTATTATCATTATTACCCTAATAATTGCCAGAATCATCAAATGAATGGAAAAAATGTCATTTTGGAGTCTACTCTCAAAAGGTTATATTTTGCTAGATTTTGCCGCTTTTTCGACTTTTGGGATTTTTTTTCTTTTACCTTTTTTTTTTAATTATATATGGACGCAATTCCTGTTATTATCATCATTATCATCATTATCATCATCATTATCATCATTATTGCAATTATTATCATCATTATTGTAATTATTATCATTATTATTGCAATTATTGCAGTTATAATATATAATTTTACATCTATACTAATAACAACAAAAACA
>NW_023649400.1:0-2500 GCF_015228065.2 Penaeus monodon | reverse complement strand
TATATTATTATTATTAAATTATTATTATTATTATCATTATTATTATTATCATTATTATTATTTATATTGTTGTCATTATCCTTGCTTTTTATTATTATTAACATTATGTTAGTATTGTTATTATATCTTATTTTTATTTATTTTACTAGTATTATCATTAGTGCCTATCAATATATTTATTATCTAATTATCGCATTATTGGCATCATTTAGTACCATAATCCGGAATAGATGAAATAACAGCAGAACTAATTAAGAATGTGGCGAAAGTGTTGAATACTTCTTCTACAAACTCTGTACAAAAAATAGAATGAAAGAAATGGCCAGAAGACCTGGGTGTAAAATCCGTCTTTACTCCCATACTAAAAAGGTGACGCACTCCCAAATGCAAACAATAATAGGACAATTGCCTTAATAAGTCACAGCCAGCCAAAATTTTGTTGAAAAATATTGGCTGAAAGAATGAAGTTGAAGTTAGAGAGGAAATTGCAGGACGAACAAGCAGGTTTTCGCCCTGGAAAAGGTACCGCAAACACAGATTCTAAATTAAAACTTGTATAGAGAAAAACAGAGCAACATTCAAAAAAACCTATACCTGTGTTTCATCGATTATGTGAAAGCTTTTGATACTGTGATCACGAGATCCTTCGGAATAACATGTACGATAGAGTTTCCAAAAACACAATTCACCCAATTAATAAAAGCTGATATGACAACAACAAGCAGCTGTAAGAACCACTTATGGGTTAACAGAATGGTCGATAAACAAGGAGTACGGAAGGGTGCATTCTGTTCGGCACCTCTTTAATATATCTTCTGAAACAAATTATGAGAGGTGCTCTAGAGAATTTTGAAGGAACTGTGGATGGTTGGAGGATACAAAATATCAAATCTGAGGTACGCCGATGATAGAGTTTGATTGCCAGCAATACACCGAACTACAACAACTACTAGATAAAGTTAGAGAAGCAATCGAAAGGCTGGCTTATTCTTAATGCCAAGAAAAACTAAGAATCATGAAGATCAAGATAACCGGCAATGAACAAGATGAACATGTTAAATCAATGGATGATTGTGGAAAATGTGAAAGAGTTAACTTATCATTGGAGCTGGTTGTAACTAATACATATGATGATTCACCGCAAGAATAAAAAGAAGATTACCATGCAAAAGCGCCACAATTGATCAATAACATTTGGAAAGACCGGAAGCATTACCTTACGGACAAAGATCTGAGTTTATGAACTCATTAGTTTCCCACTTGCATCCATATGGTTGAGGGTTGGGTGTTGATAGTAGGAAGACAGGAAAAAAGATCATAGTTTTGAAAGGTGGTGTTACAGACGGAGTACTGCGTATAGCTGGACAGAGAAGAAGACGAATGATGAAAGTGCTGAGAAAAAATAAAATTGTGGGACCGCCTGTGGACATCTTGAACACGCAGGGAATTAAAGTTATGGTATGTAATGAGAAAGTAAAAGTATTGAGAAAACAACTTGTGACAGGATGTGATAGGAAACAGAGGAAGAGGCAAAACCGAAGGAAAGAATGAGCGACAATATCAAGATAATTTCGGGGCTGTCGAGGGTTATAAGTGGAAAGAAACGCGTAGATCGAGTTAGTGGCGAAGGATGGGGAGAGGTTCACGGAGGCTCAAACATGGAGCATACCGTTTATTGATGATACCATAATTATTTTTTTTATTATGATTATATTACTAATGGTAGGTAATAATAGTACTAGTAAATAATATAGTAGCCCAGTAGTAGAGCGGTATAATATTAATGATCAGCAGCATTAGTAGTAGCAGTAGTAGTTTAGGGGTAATGTAGCAATATGAATATTATGTCTTTTTATCGTGATCGTATTATATTATATTATCAATCATGGTGTTATTTTTCAGTTAAGCCTCACAGAAGATATGTTGAAACCGGTTCCAGCTGATTTTCAAAAAAGGTTTCGCTTGAAGATCTTTTAGGTGTTTCTTGTTCATGATTTTTTTTAGTTTTTTTTTTTTTTTTTTTGACGCAGCAAAACCTACTACTATCCTTCTTTCTCTTTTTTTTTCTTCTTATTCGTTTTCTCCCACTTTCCGCGAATATTGCACTGTCACAAAATCTATAACTTGTCAATTCGTGGGATCTCAAGGAAAAGAAAACTGCTTTCGAAACTTTCGCGCGGACAAAAGCGCCTGTAAAGTTTAAAGGAGCGTCTGTAAAAGAAGTGGTTGACAGAGTGAAATAGTTAAAGTTGAGTTCAAAAAGGAAACGACTGAACTTATATAAAAAGAAAGATGAAAGATAAAATAAGATAAAATAACAAGGAAAAGGAAAAGAAACTGAAAACAATACCTTCTTGAATAGAGAACATGGAACATTGAAAAAAATAATAATTAAAAGCAACACTAGAAACAAGACTAGGGCCAAAAAATTCTAAGAAATAAAAGTGAAAATAAGATAAATGAGGGAGGGATGAACCAAATCAAAAAAAAATCCCTCGAA
>NW_023649399.1:0-5000 GCF_015228065.2 Penaeus monodon | reverse complement strand
TTCCCCTTTCCAGGAGGTCGGTGTTACCTTTTTTAGGAACTTCTCAGTTTTTACCGGGTTTGGGGACCAGCACTGATTTTGGGTGGCTGGGCCACCCAGGGGCTAGGGGGGCAATCGGGGTGAGTTCCTTGCCCAAGGGAACAAGCCCGGCCCCCCCCTGACTGAACCCCGAACTCAATATATATTTTTTATATATAAATATATATAATATAATATTTATATTATATATATATGAGAGGGGAAAATGAAATAAATTTTTGCGGGGGGCTCTCACTCAAAATCATGAATACATTCTTTTGAAAAAAAAAACCAGAGGGAAACAAAAAATAGAAATTCGCCCCGTCTAACCCTTTTTAATTGTTTTTCAGGCGTTTAGGAAAAATTCAATAAACTAGGGAAGGAACAAAAAAGGGATCAAAATAGGGACAATACTTTAAAAAAATCTATGATTTTCAGATGATATTTTTCTCTTTAGTTTTTTGGGAAATTAAATGCAGAACTAATAAAAAGCTAAGGGGAAAGCTGAAAATCAGACTTAGGAGAACAAAAAAAAGATTCAGGTTTTTAGTTCGAACAGTTACGGTACAAGGCGAAGCGGAGGTAATGGGCATAATACCCAGGGCACAGGGTACCAAAACATCTAGCGAAGAGGAAAATTTAAACGACGCATCCCGTCTAGGCAATGGACAGGTCAAAACCCCGGAAACAGGACAAAAAGATACAAAGAAAATAAATTGGGGTTTTAAATAAAATAAAGAGGGGCCCAAAGGGCCCAAACCCGGACAAGAGGCTGGCAAATAACGAAATTTGGGGCCCCAAACAAAGTTTTGGGAAAGATTGGAGAGGGCCCAGTTTTTTTTTATTTTATTATATTATTTTTTATTAATATATTTAAATATATCTTATTTGGAGGTATGTGTGTGTGTGTGTGCTCATTTATAGGAACTGAAGCATGAGGGGGGCTTGAGCCTCGGGTTACCTTTTTTTCTTTCTTCTTCTTTTCCATTTGTCCTTTAAATAGATCAAATATTGGTTTTTTTTCTGAAATCGTTTACATATCAGTCTGGAAATTTTAGTCACCATTTATCCTAAAATGTACAATTAACTACAACCCTAAACAAATGCAAACACACAATTTTTTAATCTGGGCCTTTTTTCGCAGGTCAGTATTAAGGGAAAATGCAATCGTAATGTGAAATCCCGTTTTTAAAATCCTAATTAAAATTTTGATTCCCACCGCCAGGGAAAAAAAATTTTTAGTTACCTGAGATTTTCCATTGATGAGCACTGCTTTTGCCGTATATTTTGCCCATAACACGCCTTTATCATGACATTAGGACTATTTCCATTTGTCAAAAATAGGGAAAATTTTGAGCCCCTAAGTCCCTTTCTGCAAATTTGCTTTTTAATTCGCTTATTTACTCCGAATGATTTTTAATTTCGATCACGTTTGTTTTTTTGGGGAAAACATAAATGCTCGTTTTTCGGTTCTCTTTTGCCCCCAAAAAAGGGGTGTCTGTTTTCTGTTTTTTATACTTGGCAAAAATTGGGAGCACAACAAACATCTAAGAGCGTCTGTTTGAAATCTGGGGCTGTTATCCCTTTTTTTTATGCCGAAATTTGGGAAATCTCAACACTGGAAAGATTTGTCATTCTTAATCAGAGTCTTTTACTTTCATTTTATTTCGACACACTTTTTGATCAGTCCAAATCTATCATATTAATATTGATTTTATTAGAAGCAAATACACGTGCGTGCAGAATACTGATTTTTTAATCGTAATGATTCACGAAGCGTGTGAGTAAAAACCATGTTTTGATTTTTTTACTCAATTGAAAATTTAATGGTTTTAGGTTTTTTGGTGGGCCCTCTTTTCCCCGGTAAAGTCGGGGCATTTTTTTTCATTATTTATCATCTTCATTATAATCAAGGTGAACCCGGGATCTACTCTTGGGTGACTAGACTAGAGAAAAGAAGAAAAAAAAACTCGAAAACAAATCGTAGTAACGGGAAAACATTTGCGCAGATTTTATTTTTTTTGGTTCCCCTATTTTCTTTAAAAAATTATGAGTAAACTCAAGAACAAATTATACCCTTTTTTTTTTATTAATTTAAAAAATTTATAATTTTTGGACCCAAGATGAAATTTAAATATTTTTTAATATTTGGGGTCAATGTCTTTAAATAAGCCCCACTAATTATACAAAAAGGGTTTTTTCGTGAAAGGGGATACATCAATCGTCTAACTTTAATCCCGGGAGGATGTGGGCAATTTGTAATGGTTTTTTTCTGATTTGATTTTTTAAATTCTTGAAAAATTTAAAATTTTTTGTAAAGGGAAAATCAAACAATAATCTCTCGTTTAATTTATGTTACTTTGATTTTGTGATCTGTATTTCTCGGGAAAACTTTTTCATTGCAAAGGATTCAATTCAATTTTTGAAGCTAAAGTTAGTGATTTTTATGTAATTTAATTTTAATTTTTACAAGAAACAGGAAAATGAAGGCTTTTTTTCTATTCTTTACTAACAGTGATCTGTTCTATCGTTTTGCCGCAATTTTTATCATACAGCTCTTTAAAATAATACAAGATGGTGTATTGAAATTATTAATTTATTGCATTGTAAACTTTAGAAATTTGTTGAAAATTTTTTTTCTCTCCTACATTTATCTGGGAAAATTTGTAAAAGCTACTGTTCAGTGATGTCCAGCAGCAAGGGATCACACATGTTGTGTAGTGTGTGTGTGTGTTTTTATGTAAAGTAAGTGGGTGTGGTTTTAATAAAAATTTTTAATATATATAATATATTAAAAAAAGAATTAAATTAAAATTAAATAACCAATACATAAAACCACCATTTATATATATTATATATATATTAGATATATAAAAAATATTTTATATAATTTTATTTTATAATAAATTGTGTGGGGGGTGTGGGTACAAATGAAAATTAAAATAAATATATATAAAATAATATTTAAATATATATATATATTATATATGAAAATAAAAAACTTTTTCATAGAATAAATATTTAAAATATTTATTATTATAATTCTATTTTTTTTATTAAAAATGTTTTTTTAATTTTAATTTTAAATTATATAAAATTATAATTTTTTTAAAATATATTAAATAAATATAACATTAAAATTTTAATAATTAATATAATATATATATATTTTATATATTTTAATTAAATTTTTAAAAATTTTTTGATTATTAAAAATAACATATTTTTTATTTTTAATTAGACCCAATTAATTTTATTTATTTTCACTTTAAATTTTTTCTCTATATTGGGATTGTGTATTATTATTTTTAAATATTTTGTAGAAGAATTTGCACATATGATACTGTATTATATAAATATAATTATATGGGTAGATATAATTCACACATGCATACTTTTTTATATATACATTTTTTATAAGCTTCTATTAAAATTTAAAATTTTTTTACATCATATCTGGTCTTTTGTGTATAGATATTATTGAAATTTAAATAGTATTATATTTTAATTTTATTAAAAAATTATAAAAATTTATTTATATAATTTTTTTTTAAACACACACAATCACATAACACACCTACCAAAAACACACACCCACACCACACACACCACCAACACACCACAAAACCCACAACACCACACAAACAAACCACACAAAACCACCCCCCAAAACAAAACAACACAACACCCCAAAACCCCAAAAAAACACACACAACCCCACACACACACAAAACACAACACACACACACAAAAACCCCCCCCCCAACCACACCCAACAACACACACGCAAACCCCACCACACACCCCCAACACCCCACACACACCCCACCCCAACACACACACCACACACCCACACACCACACACCCACCACACAAAAAAAAAAAAAAAATTTTTTTTTCCGTTTTTTGACTGGTGGCCACGGATGACCAAATTTTTTTGCCCCGCCTAATCTAGCCGGGTTAAAATTCCCCCCTATCCCCACAAAATATTTAAAAATTTTATTATTTTAAAAATTATTATATTATATATATACTTTGGGGGTGTGTTGTGTGTGTTTTGGTGTGTGTGTGTTTTGGGTTTGTGGGGTGTGTGGCGGTGTGGGTGTGGGGGGGTGTGGGGTTTTGGTGTTTGTGTTGTGGCGGGGGTTTTTGGGGGGGTTTTGTTTTGTTTTGTTTTGGGGTTTGGGTTTTTTTGGTGTGTTTGTGTTTTTGGTGGTTGTTGTGGGGTGTGTGGGTTTTTTGGGGTTTGGGGTGGGGGGGGGTTTTTTTTTGGGGTGTTTTTTTTTTTGGGGGGGGGGGTTTTTTGGGGGTGTTTAGTTTTTTGTGTGGGTTTTTGGGGTGGTGTGGGGTGGTGTGTGGGGGTGTGGGTGTGGGTGGGTGTGTGGTGTGTTGTGTGGTGGTTTTGTGGGGTGGTGTGTGTTGTGTGTTTTGGGTTTTGGTGTTGTTTTTGGTGTGAAAAATTTGTGTGTTTGTTTTTTTGTTTTTTTTTTTTTTTTTTGTTGGTGTAGTTTTAAATTTTTTTTTTGTTAAATTTTTTTTTTTGGGGGTTTGTTTTTTTTTTTTTTTTTGGGGGGGGGTTTTGGTGGGGTGGTTTTGTTTGGGGGGGGTTTTTGTGGTTTTGGGGGGGGGGGTTTGTGTGGGGTTTTGGGGGGAAAAAAAAAATTTATGTTTTATTAAATTTTTTTAAAAAAATTTTTTTTTAATAATTTTTCCCCCTTTTTTGTTCGGCAAAACAGGGTTTTAACTGAAGGGCCTAAATAGAAGTTTGGGGGGAAAACGGAAAAAAGGGAAGGGGTTTTGGGTTTTCTCCTTGGGGCAGGGTTCTTTTTGGACCCGTGTTTTTCCCTTTTGGGGAAAATGTCTTTGTTTTCCCCGTTTTAACCCGGTTCTGCTGGCGGGGGTTTTTTTTTTTTGGGGTTTTAAAAGGTAGGGGTTTTTGCTTGGAAAGATGTTTTTTTTTTTTTGGCCCTCCTTTCCCCGGG
>NW_023649397.1:0-6413 GCF_015228065.2 Penaeus monodon | reverse complement strand
GGGGTTTTGGGGGAAAAACCAAAAAACCCCCCCCGGGGGGGAAAAAAGGGGGGGGAAAAAAAACCCCCCCTCTTTTTTTTTTAAGGGGCCCCTTTAAAAAACCCCCCCAAAAGGCCCTTTCCCCCGGGGGGGGGGAAAAAAAAAAAAAAAAAGGGGGGGGCTTTTTTAAAAAAAAAAAATTTTTTTTTTTTTTTTTTTTTCCTTTGGGGCCCCCCCCGGGGCCCCAAAAAAAAAAAAACCCCCCCAAGGCCCCCCCAAAAAGGGGGGGGGGTGGGGCCCCCCCCCCGGGGGTTTTTGGGGAGAAAAAAAACCCCCCCCCCCCTTGGGGAAAAAAACCCCCGGGGGGGCCCAAAAACAAAAACCCCCCAAAAAGGGGAAAAAAATAAATAAAATAAATTTTTTTAAAAAAAAAAACCCCAAAAAATTTTTTTTTTAAAAAAAGGGGGTTTTTTTTTTTTTTTTTTTTTTTTGGTTTTTTTTTTTTTTTTGGGGGGTTGGGGGGGGGTTTTTGGTTTTTTTGTTTTTGTTTTTTGTTTGTGGGGGGGGTGGGGTTTTTTTTTTTTTGGTGGGTTTTTTTTTTTTTTTGGGTTTTTTTTTTTTTTTTGTAAAATTTTTTTTTTTTTTTTTTTTTTTTTTTTTTTTTTAAAAAGGTTTTTTTTTGGGGTTTGCATGAAACTTTTTTACATTTTGGGTGGGAATTAAAGTTGGTAGGGCCCCCCCCCTTTTTTCCCCTTTTTTCCCCCCGGAGAGTTGCCCCGGTGTTCCCTTTTTTTGGGAAAAACCCCTTTCCCCTCTCTTTTTTTTTTTATCCGGGGCTTGGCCCCCCACGGGCCGGGTGGCCTTGGGGGCCCAAAACCCCGTGGCGGGGGTAGGCAAAATCGGGGGTTTAAAAATTCCCCCCTTTCCCCAAAGGGGGAAAAAAAAACGCCCCCCCGACCGGTGCCCCTCAAAAACCCCCTCGAACCCCAGTTTTTGAAATTTCGGGGGGCCCCCCCCGATTTTTTTAACCACTTCGGCCACCACGGGCCTTTGGGCGATAAATGGGTTTATAAATATTAAATTTATAATAAAATTATATATTTTTTAATTTAAAATTTTTTATAAAAATTATTATATATATTGTTTTGGGGGGGGTGTTTTTGTGTTTTTGTGGGTGGGGGGGTTTGGGGTTTTTTGGGGGGGGGGTGGGGGGGTTTTTTTGGGGGTTGGGGGGGGGGGGTTTTGGTTTACCCCCCGCCAACCCCCACACACCAATATAAATTAAAAATTATATAAAATTTTATTTATAAAATAATATATTATAAAAATTTTTAATATTTTAAATTTAAATTAATAATATTAATATTAATTATATATATTTTTAATTTTTGGGTTGTGTTTTTTTTTTGTGTTTGGGGGGGGGGGGGGGGGGGGGGAAAAAATTAGAAAAAAAATGAAAGGGAGAAAAAGACAACAAAAATTTTTGTAAACCCCCCACCAACCCCCCACACACCACAAACCCCAACACACACCAAAAAACCACACACACCCCAAACACACAAAAACACACCCCAACCACCCCCCAAAAATAAAATTATAAATTATATATTTAAATATATTATTATATAAAATTTTTATTTTTAAATAATTTATTATTTTAAAATAAAGTGGGTTGTGGTTGGGGGGGTTTGGGAAAAAATCCAAAACGTTTTTTTTTTCCCCTCTTTTTTACATTTTTAAAATCTCTAACCCCCCCCCATTTGCAAACCCCCCTACCTTCATTTTTCCTAGCGCAAACAAAAGGGGCACAGGTTTTTTCCCCAATTCGACGTACCCGGGGACAATGTTTTACAAATCGCGCTTCTTGAAAACAAAAAAAAAAAGGTTTTTTTTTTAAAAAAAAGCGAGAAATTTTTTTTAAAGAGGGGGGGGGGGGGGGGGGGTGAAAACTTTTATCAATTTTTTTTTTTTTCGAAAGCCCCAATTTTTAATTTTTTTTTTTTTTCTTTTTTTTTTTTGAGTTTTTAATTTTTTTTTTAAAAGGGGTAAAAAAAAAGTTTCCCCTTTTTTTTTTTTTTCAGAGGGGGGCCCCTTCTTTTAAAGTTATTTTTTATTTTGGAAAGAAAAAAAAGGGGGGAAAAATAATTTGTATAAAAAAGGCAGTCGTTCAAAAAAAAAGTGAAAAACCTTTGGAGGTGGGTGGAAAGAACCAGGAAAAAAAAGGTGTGGTATAGGGGGTTTTTGGGCGGTTTTTGGTTTTTTTTTCCTTGCGTGGTGGGGGGTGGGTGTTTTGGGGGGGGGTTTGGGGCTTTTGGGTGTGGGGGTGGGGGTGTTTTTTTTTGTGTTTGTGTGGGGGGGGGTGGGGGGGGTGGTGTTTTTGGGGGTTGGGTGGTGTTGTGGTGGGGGGTTTTGGGGGGGGGGGGGTTTTGTGTGGTGGGGTTTTGGGGTGGGGGTGTTTTGGGGGGGGGGTGTTTTTTTTGGGGTTGCGTTGTGGGGGGTTTGGTTGGGGGAAAAACCCTTCCATACACGATTTTTAAAAATTTTTTGTAAATTTTTTTTTTTTAAAAAAACTTTTTTAAAAACTCTCCCGCGTTTTTTAAAAAAAAATAAAAAAAAATTTTTTTTTTTTTTTAAAAATAATAAAAATGTTTTTTTTGAAAAAAATAAAAAAAAAAAATTTTTTTTTTTTAAAAAATAAAAAAATTTAGTTTTTTTTTTGAAATAAAATAAAATTAGAAATTTTTTTTTGAAAAAAAATAAAAAAAAAAATTTTTTTTTTTTTTTTAAAAATTAATAAAAAAAAAAAATTTGTAAAAAATGGTTGGGGGGTTTCCCCAAATTTTTTTATTTGTTTCTCAAATGAATAACGCAAGTTAAGTAAAAGCTCATAAACATACGATTCTGGTTTCATAAGTGTGTTTCACGCCCAGGAATTTCACGTTTAAAATGAAACAAACATCCAAATGCAAACCCTCCAAAATATGACAAAAAATAAAATAAATAACAACATGAAAAAATTGATAATAAACAAATGTTAAAACTTTTCCAACAATTTTTTTTGGAATCAATATTAAAATAAACAGATTAACAGTTTTTGGAAATGTCGAACTTCCCACTCAGGGCCCCAGGCAAAACCTTCTTCATTTAACATTTTTTATTTATATAAAAAGAGAAGACGTTTGGAAATTTCGACGATACCAAATGACAAAGGTTCAATAATAAACCGCGCGGAAAGTAAAAAAAGGGAAATTTAAACAGAGGACCTTTTGGAACGCTCAAGGTAGAGTAAGCATATACGAGAAAAGGTCCAGGATTTTTTTTTGTTCAAGGTGCAAATCTCGTCTTACTTTGCAATATTATAAGCGGAGAGAGAAAACGGATATATGAATAAATGCAAAAGCGAATGTATTAGAATTTAGCCTTGGCGCCTGAAAATTTATAATGAAATTTCCTATTTTGTTTTTTGAATTATTAATGCCACGATGGGAGATAATGATACGCAGTTTTGCAATACATACGTTACCACGCACTCACTCTCTCGCTTTCTCGCTTTTCTCTTTTTCTCTCTGTCCTCGTCTATCTATCTATCTGTCTACCTCGCTTCTCTCTCTCTTCTCCTTCCCCCTTTCTCCTTTCTTTCTTTCTCTCTGTATCTGTTTATCTAACTATCTATCTGCCTATCTCGATCTCTCTCTCCTTCCCCCCCCCTCTCTCTCTTTCTCTTCGTCTCTGTCTATTTATCTATCTATCTGTTTCGCTTTCGCCCTCTCTCCCTCCCCCCTCTTCCTCTTTTCTTTCTATCACTGTCTATTTTATCTATCTATTCTATCTCGCTCTTTTTTTCCCTTCTCCCCTCCCCCTCTCCCTCTCGCTATTTTCTTATTCCCCCACACACACTTTTCTACTCTCTTACAAGCACTTATACACAGTTTTTTTTACAGAACATATGCATACGAAGGCAAATATACCATGGTATTACATTACTCTTACAAGAACATCTCATATATCGCATCTCGCATTGTTGTATGTGCAAAACTACACTGTGTTTATATTGCACTAAAAATTGTTAGAGTGTAAATTTTGTTATGGAGCTAATGTAGACGGAAGCCCACATGGCCACTTGCACATAATTCAGAAAACATGTGTTATACCGTATTTTTGGAAAGAAGAGGGAATAGATATTGATAAGTCCATATACATTACATAGATTCAAATACAGTCACAAAACACCTACATAGAATTAAACCATCATAACTCGGTCCTTTGCAGTAATAGTTTTCATATGCACATAAGCATAAAACGCAAACAAACACATACACAATACATACACAACACACACACAACAGCACATACATACATGCCACGCCACGTTTTTAGGGTTACTGACATTCCCATCTGACAACTGAGAGCACCCACAGCATCCCCAGACAAAATGAAAAAGATCTCCTCAAGATTTCCCCCAGCATCCGGGGCCTCCTTCAGCATCCCCATCTCAACGTGATCTCTGCTTCTTTCCCCTACCCAGTGACCTCGCGAATCAGTGATGCGATTTTAACAAACAAGAAAAGAGGTGAATAGAGAGATTAAAAAAAATTGAATAAAAAAGTATGAAAAATTTATTAAGAATTTTGAGAGTACATTTAAACTTTTTTTCAAGGGTTGAACACATGTTTTATACATTATTGTTTTTAATTTTTCTTATTATTGTAAAACCCCTTTTCCATATCGATTTTTTTCTTTTTGATTGGGGATTCCGAAACATGCTTACAAAAAAGAAGAAAAAAAATGAATTTCTAAAAAAAAAAACATACTAAAAAAAAATTAAAAAAAAACCCGCTCAAACACATTTTCTTCCTTCACATTTCCAGAGACAATTTTCCCCCGTTGTGCTAATGAAAGTTGAGTTGCTTTAAAACACATAAAAGGTGATTTAGCGATTAAAGATATCAGCCGATCAAGCAGGGGGGGAAAAATCGAATCTTCTTAAAAGGAGCATGGAGTGTAAGCTAAACTCGACCCTAACGACGCCACTGAATATTTATTTTTATTGCTGCGTCCCAGTCACATTATATTGTTTACAGATGGGAGTGCGTGCATTTCATTCAGTTAATTATCTATCACTATCTATTTTTCTATCTGTCTATCCTCTCTATCTATCTGCCTTTCTACCTGTCTGTCTATTTATTTCTCTATTTATTTATCTATTTATTATATATTTATCTATATACCTATCTAGCTATTTTTCTCTCTGTCTCTGCTTCTCTCTTTCATACATATTCATATATATATTTTATGTTATGTGTGTTGTGTATATATATATATGTGTATGTATATATAATAATATATTATATAATATATATATATATATTATATAATATAATATATATTATATATATATATGTGTATATATATATATATTATAATATATTAATATATATATATATAATATATTATAATATATATATATATATATATATATATATATATTATATATATGTATAATTAACCGGGTTGGCGAAGTGTGTTTAAATGAGATCGGAAATACACACACATTACGATTGTAAATATAATTTATTTCAGGGTTTTTGATCAGGCGGTTTTTTATTTCCTATGGGAATAGAAAACTTTAAATTGAATTACTAATTGGGTGCCAAAAGCTAATACCCAATGTAGTTGTTGTGTGTAACAGCATAAAATATAATATATAGTATAGATAATATATATTAATAAAAAAATATAAGTGTGGGTGTTGTGTGTGGTGTGTGTGTGGTGTGGTGTGGTGTGTTGTGGGGCGTGGTGGTGGTGCGGTGTGTGGGTGTGTGTGGTGTGTGGGTGTGTGGTTTGTGTGGTGTCGGTTGTGTGTGTGTGCGTGTTGTGGGGTGGTGTGTGTGTGTGGTGTTTTTGGGGTGTGTGGTGGTGTGGTGGTGGGGGTGGTCGGGGTTTTGTGTGGTGTGTTTGTGTGTTGTGGTGTGCGTGTGTGGTGTGGGTGTTGGTGTGGGGTGGTGTTTGGGTTTGTGTATGTGTGGTGTATTGTTGTATGTTTGTGTGATGTTTGTGTGATGTGTATATAGTGTTGTGTGTGTATGTGATGTAGTGTGTTGTGTTTACGATATATTATTATGTATAGTGATTTGTATATTGTATATATATTATATAATATATTATATATATATATATATATATATGTGTGTTGTGGTGTGTGGTGTGTGTGTTGTATATGTATATGTATAATATGTATATATATATTATATATATTAATTATATATATAATATTATATATATTATATATATATATATAAATTTTAAAATATAGTATTATTATATTAATATATAATATATATATAATATTATATATATTATTATATATAATATAATAAATTAAACATAATACAATATTAATATATATATATATTAATTAATATTATTATACTATA
>NW_023649396.1:0-5000 GCF_015228065.2 Penaeus monodon | reverse complement strand
CCTTCTTTTTTTCTTTCATTCCTTTTATTTATTCTTCCCCCTCTCCTGTTTGTTTTTCTTTCCTCTTTCTTTTTCCTCCTCCTATTCTCTTGTTCTGTTTTTCTCTTTTCCCACTTTTTTTTCTCTCTCTTTCTTTTTCCTTCTCAAACCCTTATCCCTCTGGTTTACTCCCTTTTCTTCTCTTCCTTCTCCTCTTCTGGTTATTCCCCCTTTCTTTCTCTTCCGTTTCCTATTTATTCATTTTCCATGTTTTTTTTTTTCCCCTCCCTTCGTCCCTACCGTTCCCTCTATCTTCGTCATCCCGCTTTTCCTCCCCCTTTTTCCTCCCCCATCCCCATCAATCGCCGCTCCCTCCCTCTCCCTTCCCCCACCCCCCCCCAAAACCCCCCCCCATGCACCCCCTTTTTCCCCCCACCCCTTATCCTCTTCCCCCCCAAACCCCCCCCCCCCCACCCTTTTCCCCCCCTCCCCACTCCCCCTCCCATTTCCCCCCCACCTCTTTGCCCCAAATCCCTCCTCTCCCCCCCTTTTCCCATCCCCCCCACCCCCCCTCACCCCCCCTTCCCCAAAATCTTCCCCTACCCACTCTCCCCCCCCCTTTTTCCCACCACCCCCATTCCCCTTTCCATCCCCTTTCCCCCACCCTCCTTTCCCACCCTCCTTCCCCCCCCCCCCCTCCCCCCCCATCCCCCCTTCCCCGACCC
This sequence comes from Penaeus monodon, assembly GCF_015228065.2. Classification (NCBI taxonomy): domain Eukaryota; kingdom Metazoa; phylum Arthropoda; class Malacostraca; order Decapoda; family Penaeidae; genus Penaeus; species Penaeus monodon. The sequence continues at coordinate 4,296 of NW_023649396.1, read as the reverse complement.
CCCTCTCCCCCCTTCCCCCCCATCCCCCCATCCCGCCCTGCTACTTCTCTAAATTTTCTACTCGGGCCCCGGAAAAAAAAGGCTTGTCTGGGCGGGGGTTTTTGGCGAGGATTTATACAAAAGGAAAAGAGCTGCAAAAAACCCCGAAATCCCGAGGCAACAATAAACCGACCTGTTTGACGGGGTTGGCCCCTATTTAGCCAGCCACCCGCACAGCTGCTTTCCCCCCCCCTCTCCTTCCCTCGCTCCTCTTCCCCCCTCCCCTTTCCTCGCTCGTCTCCCCCCCTCCCCCCTCTCCCGTCGGCCTCTCTCCCCTCTCTCGTCCCTCCCCTCTTCTCTCGTCGGCCTTGCCCCCCACCCCCCTCTTTCCTGTCTCTCCCCCCCCCTCCCCCTTGCTTGTCTTCTCCCCTCTCTCGCTTCCCTCTCCTCTCTTGCCATGTCTCTCCCCTTCCCCTTCCCTCTCTCGCTCTCTCTCCCCTCCTCGTCCCCCCCCCTTCCCCCTTCTTCCCCATGCTCCCCCCCTTTCCCCCCTCCCCTCTTCGTCTCCCCCTCCCCCCCTTTCTGTCTTCCCCTTCCCTAGCTTGTGGCCTTTTTCCCCTCTCCCCTCCCCCTTGTCGTATTCCCCCTCTCCTTCCATCGTCGGTGTTACTCTTGCCCTCTCTTCTTTCTCTCCCCTCTCCCAATCTTTCACCCTTTTCCTCTCCCCCCCCTATAAACCCCCTCTCCCTTTTCCGTCTTTTTTTTTTTCCTTTTTCTTCTTTCTCTTTTTAAAAAAAATTTTTCTCCTCTCCCTTTCTCCCTCTCTCTTTTCATTTCTTTTGTCCTTTCTTCCTTCAACTTCCTTCCCTCTCTTTTTTCCTCTTTTTTATCCCTTTCCCTCTATATCTTTTCCTCGCCTTCCCTCTCCCTCTTCTTCTCCCTCTCTTCTCCCCTTCCTTTCCTCTTCCCCCCTTTTCCTTTTCCCTCCCTTTTCCCCCCTTTCCCCTTTCCTCTTTCCTTTTCCCCCTTTCCCTCTCCCTTTCTCTTCTCTCCTCCTCTCCCCTTCCTTTTTCCCCTTCCCTCCCCCTTTAAATCTTCTCTCCCCCCCTCTCCCCTTTCCCTTTTCCCTCCTCTCCCTTCCTTTCTCTCTCCCCCCTTCTCTCCTTCCTTTTCCCCCCTCTTCCTCCCCTTTTCTCTCTTTCTCCCGTCCCTACAAGGGGGTTGGGTTCTTTTCCCGGAGTTTTTCGCCTCTTTTTTTGGGGGCTACTGCAGTACGGTTTTCCGATGAATATTTCCTAGTATGGTCTACTTATTACGTTTTTTTTTTTATTTATTTTTGGAATGTTTTTTTTTTTCGAAGCATTTTAAAATTTTTGCTTTGGTGTCGAGATTCGAGGGTTTAGTTGTGTTCTTTTAGGGGAAATTCTCTTATTTTCTTTCGTCTTTTTTTTCTCTCTCTGTCTGTTTGTTGTGTAAGTTTTTATGCCCGTAGCCAGTTTGTCTTTTGTCTATCTCGTCTGTCTATTGTCTGTCGTTGTCTGTCTCAGTCTACGGTCCCTTTTCCCGTCTCTCTCTTCCCCCCCCATACCCCCTCACTACCCCCCCCCTTCTTTTTTCTATCTCTCCTTTTTTTTTTCTTTCCCCCCTCCCCCCCCCCTCCGTTCTCCCCCCCCCCTTCTCTCGCTTCCCTCAATTCGCGAGGTTTTTTGTCCGTTTTGCCCAGTGCGTTTTAATGGGCAGCAGAACGTGGGGAGGTGGAGGGGGGGGGGAAGAAAAAGGGGAGGTGAAAGGGGGGGGGGGGGAGGGAGGGAAAGGGGGGAGAAAGGGAGGAGGAAGTAGGGGGAGGGGGTAGAGGAGGAGGGGAGGAGGGGAGGAGGAGGAGGAGGAGGAGGAGGGGAGGGGGAAAGGAGGAGGAGGAGGAGGAGGGGGAGGAGGGTGGGGGAGAGGGGGGGATAGAAGGGGAGGTTTCAACACAGAAAAATCGAAGCTTTTTTGTTTTCCCCCTCGCAAGGAAAAACATTTTCTAATTTCTCCCATAAAATGCACAAGTCAAACGGTTTGTAGTAATATGTGTTCCTTACAAGGCATAGAACAGGCATTTGCCCTAAAGTTGGGAAAGGGGATTTTCGTTTAGGGCGTCTCTCTGTCCATCAGGGTGCGTGAGAATTTTTTGGGCTTTTTATTAAAGTGCGTTGGGGTTGTAATCAGGTGGGGATTAGCCCCACGAGAGCTTCGCGTACGGTTTTTAGTGTAGTTGGTTTCATATTTCCCCTTTGTGTATTTTTTTATTTTTCATTTTAAAAAACGTGTCCTTTATCATTGATGTATTTCCATAAAACATATCGAACAGCAAAATTAAAATTTATTTATATTTCTTTACAAAAAAAAAAGAAAAAAAAAACTGAAAAAAAAATAAAGGAATGATTTAAATTGAGTGAATATTTTTCTCGTTCAGATTTTTATTTCTAATTGTAAGAATAATCTTTTACGCGCTTTTAAAATTAATGCTCATTTTTTCAATGGTTCTTTATTTTCAGAATTCCAGAACAACCCTTCAGGAAAACCATTTTAAAGGGAACCATTTTTTAAAAAAAAATTTTGGGCATTTCCTTCAATCCCTTTTTTTTCAAAAACATCATTACAAATTTCAATTTTATTTTTTTACATTTGTTTATTTCTTTCACATATAAATTATTTCCCGATATTTTATTTCCCTTATTTTCCTATACATTCCCCTTCCCCATATCTATTTTCCCATATTTCATTCTCTCACGTATCTATCACCCATGTAGAAAAAACTCCCACCCTAAGACATGTAATCACGCAATGTATTACAGGATGATTCAAAACATCTTAACCATATCTTGCACAAATTCACTCCATCCAACTCTCCCCCGCTTGTCCAACGAATCTGTAGAAAGAAAAAAAAGATGAATTGACCCCTTTGGGATACGAAAGGGCATTATTCATTTCTCCTTCCACCCTTTTTGAGGCCATTTCTCGTACCTTTTCCCGGGGCGCAAATATATCTACTAGACTTCCACCATCCCCGCCCCCATCCTGCCGCCATCCCGCCCTTTGTCCCCTTCAGAGGGGGACTAAGGAGTCACCTTTAAGCCCCAGACGTCGACAGGTAAAACCTCCCCGGGGCTACAGAGAAGAGCAAGCGACAAATGCGGTTTTTCTTCTTGCTAACTTGGGAGATCAGATTCACTGTTCCCGGTTTAAAAGGGGGAAGGAGGGTAGGGGAGGTGGGGTGGAGAGGGGGGCTTGGGGGGGGTTGGGGGAGAGGGGAGGAGCGTGGGAGGAGTAGGGGTGAAAGGAAAGGGGGTGGGGTGTCAGGGGGGGGAGAAGGGGGGGGGGAAGAGAAGGGGTGAGGGTGGGGGGAAGAGGATAGGGGACAGTGTGGTGGAGTGAGAGGTGGGGTTTGAGTGAGAGGGAAGGGGATGTGGGTTTTTGGGGGGAGGGGGGGAAAGGAGGTTGGTTTGGGAAAAGAGAGAGAGAGAGAGAGAGAAGAGAGAGAAAGGTAAACGGGAAAGGAGGACGGACGGGGGAAAGAAAGGGCCCCCAACCCAAGGTTTCGATGATTCACAATGATTTTTGAGATCCTTCTTCAAGCCTTTGTGAAAACGTTGGCGAAGACACAGGGAAGACGGAGCGAGACTTGTGATTTTTTTTAAGGTCAAAGGGGGGGAAGAGAGGCAAAGAGAAGGGGAAAGGGGGGATCGAAAGGAAGGATTTTAGGGGGGAAAAGGGGGGGGCGAAAAAAAGACAGGGAGACAGGAAAGGAGGGACATTTTGGGGGGGGAAAGATGGGGAGAGAAAGTGGGGGGAAAAGGGAGGAAAATTGGGGGGAGGGGGGTTAAATAGGGGGGGGGCCTGCGGGGAAGAAGGGGGGGGAGGGGGGATGGAAGGAAGAAAGGAAGGGAAAAGGAAAAGAGGGGAAAAGGAGAAAGAAGCGGTGGAGTTTAAAAAAAAAAAGAGGGGGGGAAAAGGGGAAAGAGGTTGAAAAAGGGGGAAGAAAGGAGGGGAAAAGGGAGAGAAGGATAAAGAGAGAAATGGGGGGGAAAAAAAAAAAAGGGGGGGTAAGGCAAATTTTACGAAGGCCCCCAGAACACAATCTGGATAAAAAGGTTGGGCGACGAGAAAGGAGAAAAAGGAGAGGGTGAGCAAGGAAAGGAGGGGGGTGGAAAAAGGGGGAGGAAGGGGGAGAAGAGGGGAGGGAAAAAAGAATCTGGGGGAAAAAAGCCGGAAAAGGGGGAAAGAGGTGAGGACAAAAAGAAAAATTAAGGAAAAAAAGAGGAGAAAAAAAAATTA
>NW_023649395.1:0-6415 GCF_015228065.2 Penaeus monodon | reverse complement strand
ATTGAAATAATGATAAATATTGCAATAATGATGATAATGATGATGATATGATGATAATGATGTAATGATGATGATAACGATAATAAGATGATAATCTGATAATGATGATTGATAATAACAGGATTTGTGTCCATAATAATTAAAAAAGGTATAAGAAAACATTCCAAAAGTCGAAAAAGCGGCAAAATCTAGCGAAATATAGCCTTTGAGAGTATACTCCAAAATGACGTTTTTTCGATTTCTTTGGTGATTTTGGCAATTATTAGGGTAATAATGATAATAATTACCAGAATTGTATTAATCATAACAATAATGATGATAAAAGTGAGAATAAAGAGAATATTGATAACATTTGAATATTATTAAAATTATAATATTATATTATATTATTTTATTATTATATACTATTATCTTAATTATTAGTATCATTGCCAAAAAATCTATTATATCTGTAATAATAACAATAATAATAAAAGTATAAGTATAATAATAATAATGCTAGGTTATAATATTGTTATAGTATTATTATTGTTATTATACAATTATTATTGTTAGATATTGAAAAATATTATTATACAGTTATTATCATAATAACGTCTAATTAGATAATGATAAATAATATATAAAATCGTATATGTATATATGTTATACTATTATTATGTTGTGTATAGAAATTTGCAAAAAATATACTATAATCAATATGCAATAATAATGATAATCAATTGCAATAATGATTAATGATATTGAATAATGATTTGTGATATATGATATAATGATGATAATGATGATGTACGAATAATGAGATAATCATGATAATGATGATGATAATAACAGGATTTGTCCATATATATATCAAAAAGGTATTAGAAAACATTCCAAAAGTCGAAAAAGGGCAAAATCTAGCGAATATAGCCTTTGAGTATAACTCCAAAAATGACGTTTTTTGATTCTTGTGATTTCGCAATTATTAGGGTAATAATGATAATAATTACCAGAATTGTATTAATCATAACAATATGATGATATAAGTGAGATAAAGAGAATTTGATAACATTTGAAATATTATTAAAATTATTTATTATTAATAATATTATATTATTATTTTTAAATTATTTTATTATTATTATTATTATTATTATTATTACTATTATCTTATTATTAGTATATTGCGAAAAAATCTATTATATTTAATAATAACAAAATAATAAAAATTTAAAGTAAATAATAAAATGCTAGTGGTTATAAATATTGTTATTAGTTTATTATTTTGTTATTATCATTATTATTTTTGTCTGGTAGTATAATTGCAAAAAAAATTTATTATAACAGTAATAATTACAGTAATAACGATAACTAATTAAGATAATGATATAATAATAATATTATAAAATCGTTATTATTGTTGATTATTATGTTATTACTATTTTTAATTTGTGGTTATTAGTATATTGCAAAAATATAACTATAACTCCAATAATTGCAATAATAATGATAACGATTGCAATAATGATGAATAATAAATTGTAATAATGATGAATAATGATATTGAATGATGATAATGATGATGATAAGATATTAATGATGATAATCATGATAATGATTGATAATAACAGGAATTGTGTCCAATATTAATATAAAAAGGTATAGAAAAACATTCCCAAAAGTCGAAAAATGGCAAAATCTAGCGAAATATAGCCTTTTTGAGAGTATACTCAAAATGACGTTTTTTCGATTTCTTGGTGATTTCGGCAATTATTAGGGTAATAAGATAATAATTACCAGAATTGTATTAAATCATAACAATAATGATGATAAAAGTGAGAATAAAGAGAATTTTGATAACATTTGAATATATTAAAATTATTATTATTATTATAAATTATTATTATTATTATTATTATTATTATTATTATTATTATTATTATTATTATTATTATTATTATTTATTATTACTATTATCTTAATTATTAGTATCATTGCCAAAAAATCTATTATATCTGTAATAATAACAATAATAATAATAAGTATAAGTATGATAATAATAATGCTAGTGGTTATAATATTGTTATTAGTATTATTATTGTTATTATTATCATTATTATATATTTGTACTGGTAGTATAATTGCAAAAATAATAATTATAACAGTAATAATTACAGTAATAACGATACTAATTAAGATAATGATATAAATAATTATTATAAAATCGTTATTATATTTATTATTATTGTTATTACTATTATTATTGTTGTGGTTATTAGAATTATTGCAGAAATATATACTATAACTCCAATAATTGCAATAATAATGATAACAATTGCAATAATGATGATAATAATTGCAATAATGATGATAATGATGATGATAATGATGATAATGTGATGATAACGATAATAATGATGAATAATCATGATAATGATGATGATAATAAACAGGAATTGTGTCCAGATATAATGTATAAAAAAGGTAAAGAAAAAAACATTCCCAAAAGTAGAAAAAAGCGGCAAATCCTAGCGAAATATAGACTTTGAGAGTATACTCCAAAATGACGTTTTTCGATTTCTTTTGGTGATTTCGGCAATTATTAGGGTAATAATGATAATAATTACCAGGAAGTGTATTAATTCATAACAATAATGATGATAAAAGTAGAAATAAAGAGAATTTTGATAACATTGAATATTATTAATAATTATTTGTTATTATTATTATTTTATTATTATTATAATCAGTATTATTACTATTATAATAGATATTATTGATATTATTATTATATTATTATTATTATTATTATTTTTACTACTATTATCTTAATTATTAGTTTCATTGCAAAAATCTATTATATCTTAGTTAATACAATAATAAATAAAAAGTATATGTATAATAATAATAATGCTAGTGGTTATAATATTGTTTATTAGTATTATTAGTGTTATATTATTATCATTATATTATTGTCTGGTAGTATAATTGCAAAAATAAATTATTTAACATTAATAATTACAGTAATAACGATACTAATTAAGATTGATGATATAAATAATTTATTATTAAAATCGTTATTATGTTCTTATTATTGTTATACTATTATTATTGTTGTGGTTATTAGTATTTATTGCAAAAATAATACTATAAACTCCAATAATTGCAATAATAATGATAAACAATTGCAATAATGATGAAAAAAAAATTAATAATTGCAATAAGGATGATAATGATGATGATAATGATGATAATGCTGAGGATAACGATAATAATGATGATAATCATGATAATGATGGATGATAATAACAGGAATTGTGTTTCTGTCATATATAATATGAACAAAGTATAAGAAAAACATTACCAAAATGTCAAAAAAAAGCGGCAAAAATCTAGCGAACATAGCCTTGAGAGTATAATCCAAAATGACGTTTTTTCGATTTCTTTCGTGATTTCGGCAATTATTAGGGTAATAATGATTAATAATTAACCAGAATTGTATGCATCATAACAATAATGATGATAAAAGTGAGAATAAAGAGAATTTTGATAACAGTGAATATTATTAAAATTGGTATATTTTTATTATTTACATTATTATGATAATTTTTATTATTATTATTATTATATTATTCTTATTATTAGGAATCATTGCCAAAAAAGCTATTATATCTGTAATAATAACAATAATAATAATAAGTATAAGTATAATAAATAATAATAGCTAGTGGTTATAATGATGATAGTATTATATTGTATTATTATCATTATTATATTTGTATGGTAGTATATTGCAAAAATTAAATTATTATAAACAGTATAATTACAAGTTAAAACGTATACTAATTAAGATAATGAATATAAGTAAATTATTATAAAATCGGTATTATTGTTAGGATTATTGTTATTACTATTATTATTGTTGTGGTGATATATATTGCAAAAATATATACTATAACTCCAATAATGCAATAATAATAATAACAATTGGCAATAATGATGATAATAATGCAATAATGATGATAATGATGATTGATAATGATGATAATGATGATAATGATGATGATAACGATAATAATGATGTAATCATGATAATGATGATGATAATAACAGGAATTGTGTCCATTATAATATAAAAAAAAGGTATAAGAAAAACGTTCCCAAAAGTCGAAAAAGCGGCAAAATCTAGCGAAATTTAGCCTTTGAGAGTATACTCCAAAATGACTGCGTTTTTCGATTTTTTGGTGATTTCGGCAATTATTACGGGTAAAATGTAAATAATTACCAGGATTGTATTAATCATAAAACAAGAATGATGAGAAAAGTGAGAATAAAGAGAAATATTTTGGATAACATTGAATATTATTAAAAATTATGATTCTTATAATTATTATTATTATAGTATTATTATAGCATTACTATTGTTATTATCATTATTAGTACTATTATCTAATTATTAGTATTCATGCCAAAAAATCTATTATATCTGTAATATACAATAATACTAATAAGTATAAGCTATAATAATAATAATGCTAGTGGTTTATAATATTGTTATTAGTCTTTTATTGTTATTATTATCATTTATAATTATTTTGTATGTTAGTTAATTGCAAAAAATACCATATTTATAACCGTAATCATTACAGTAATAACGATTATAATTAAGATAATATATAAAATAATTAGTATAAAATCGTATTATTGTATTATTATTGTTATTACTATTATTATTGTTGTGGTTATTAGTTATTATTGCAAAAATATCATACTATAAACTCCAATAATTGCAATAATAATGATAACAATTGCAATAATGATGATAATAATTGCAATAATGATGGATAATGATGATGTAATGATGATAATGATGATGATAACGATAATAATGATGATAATCATGATAATGATGATGATATAACAGGAAATTTGTGTCCATATATAATATAAAAAAGGTATAAGAAAAAACATTCCCAAAAGTCGAAAAAGCGGCAAAATCTAGCGAAATATAGCCTTTTGAGAGTATACTCCAAAATGACGTTTTTTCCATTTCTTGGTGATTTCGGCAATTATTAGGTAATAATATAATAATTACCAGAATTGTATTAATCATAACAATAATGATGATAAAAAGTGAGAATAAAGAGAATTTGATAACATTTGAATTATTAAATTATTATTATATTTATTATATTATTTATTATATTATTATATTATTATTTATTTATTATTATAATTATTTTATTAATAATATTACTATATTAATTAATTGCCAAAAAATTTATTATATTTAATAATAACAATAATAATAATAAGTATAGTATAATAATATAATGTGTGGTTAATTTAATTATATTATTATTATTGTTATTATTATCATTATTATTATTTGTACTGGTAGATAATTGCAAAAATAATTATATAACAGTAATAATTACAGTAATAACGATATAATTAAGATAATGATATAATATTATTATAAAATCGTTATTATTGTTATTATTATTGTTATTACATAATTATTTTGTGGTTATAGTATATTGCAAAAATAATATATACTCCAATAATTGCAATAATAAGATACATTGCAATAATGATGATAATAATTGCAATAATGATGATAAGATGATAAGATTAATGATATAAATGAATGATAAGATAAAATGAGATAAGATGAATTGATAATTGATATTATTAAAATTATATTATTATATATATATATATTAAATTAAAAATTAATATTTATGATATATTTTATATATATCTAAAATAGTTCTTGCCAATTCTTTTGTAATATAAAATAATAATAATAAGAATAATAATATAATTATGGTTAAATATTATAGATATTTTGTTATATTTATATTATTAATTATATATTAATTCAAAATATTATTATTAAGTATAATTCAGTAATAATTAATTAATAATATATAATTATTATTATAAATGTTATTGTTATAATATTTTATACTAATATATATTGTATAAGTATATTAAAAAATAATCTTAATCAATAATTGTAATAATGTATAATTGCATATATATATTAATTGATATGGTGATAATGAAATAATTATATAATAATAATATAAACGATAATAATTGAAATATAATAATTATTAAAGAATTGTTCATTATATTTAATATAATTCAGTAAGAATTGCAAAATATACTTAAATATCCAAAATATTTTCAATTTCTTTGTGATGAATATTATAATATGATAAATAGAATATTAAAATAAGAGATAAAGAAAGATTTTAAAAGATTATTAAAATATATATATATATATATATATATATAAATATATATTAATATATTTAATTAAATTTCTTCTTATTTGTTAGTAATTGCAAAAATTAATACTAATAATAATATATATGATTAATAAATAATGTGATATATATATAAAAATATATAAAATATAAAA
>NW_023649394.1:0-6415 GCF_015228065.2 Penaeus monodon | reverse complement strand
CAGCAGACTACTTAACAATTACAAAAATTTCGCAATAAAAAAAAATAAAAGACCTTACACAAAAAAACAAAAAACTATTATTAATAAATAATTTGAAAAAAATATAGTAATAAAAAATAGTAATTTAATCACTTTTTCTAAGGGAGACAAAAAACTTTTTATGACCTTATCTAGATTGACAGAATGAATAGGAATCCATTGGGCTTAATAACACCTTGGCCACATGCCGCCTGGTTGATAGCCAAGAAAATCCAAACAAAGAAAAAAAAAGAAAGCAGGGGTCAGCGCCCACCGGAGTGCAAATGGTGAGCCTCGCCCTGGGAGAAACCGCCTTCGTGATCACGGTATACTCCTGTGCCAGGTAAGTATGGCATATTCAACCCACGCGGCCGACCCCACGCTCGCTCACACTGAGAACCCCACACGCTCTACAACACTTTTATGCAAAATATCAACTTCGACTTTCCTTTTACCAAACACTCTTCTGGTAATATGACACTCGAGTTCATTTTTTCAAACTGCATTTACGAACAAAAAGGGTCAGTTTGCTATTCATTCAATAATTTAATATCCTTCTCCATGTCGTGAATTATAGTATACAAGAAGCTCTTTTTCAACCTGTTCTTCTTTTAGTCTATTTTTTAATTGTTTTTCGTGATATTTTTTATAGCAATCTTCGGTTTATATATGAGAAATCCACACATATATTCATCTAACAAAATCATAAAATCCATAAATACAGATGGATACCACATGTACGAAAATATTCGTAGAAATGTAATATTCACACGATTTAAATGCACTTGAGGTGTGCATTTTTCAAATCTTGGTTATATTAAGCTGGGCTAATATCAAATGGAAGTAATGGTCAGAGTTCCCAACAATATATATATATATATATATATATATATATATATATATATATATATATATATATATATATATATACATGTGTGTGTGTGTTTGTGTGTGAGAAAAACGAAAGAAAATGAATGAGTTCTTTTTTGCGTATACTTCAATAAACATTCTATGACCGTTTACTATTGTGTATAATATATATGTATGTGTGTGTGTGTGTGTGTGTGTGTGTGTGTGTGGTGTGTGTGTGTGGTGGGGTGTTGGTGTGTGCGTGTGGTGTGTGTGTGTGTGTGTGTGCACATTCTTCTATATGAATATACAGAATATGTTCGTGTGCGTGCGTGTTAGTGTATGCGTGCACGGTTTTACGTGTACGTATGCATGGATGTTTATGCGTGAACATTAGTGCGTGCACTTCTAAATAATTATATAGGCCTGTATACAGGTGTGTCTGTGTGTGAAAATGTGGCCGTGCTTGTGTGCTTGTGTACACGGGTGCGTATGTCTTAATAAAGAGATTTTGTGACAGTTGGTTAAGAAGCTACACGTATTTTCACATATGTACTTACTTTTGAAGTCCGATGAAGTTATCCAACGTTGAAAATCCTAGCAACGTTTTCTTGGAATTTTTCATACAGGAAACATTCTCATATGCCAATCAAGATATAAGTAACTTCCAACGCCATGACGTTTACGGCCTTCTATCTATAAAGAACCTCACTAGCAAGTCATCAGCAACATTGTCTCGGACACACACACAACCAATATTCAGTATCGCTTCTCGGCCTTTTGGCTAAGATCAAAGTGTAGTATCTGTTCTTATCAGCTTAATATCTGATACGATCCCCATGTGGGATCTACGATATTAAACTGATTTTTGGAATATGGCGAAGTGCTAGGGGCTTGCTCCACCTTTGCCGCGGATCGGCCCGGTATTGCAGTACCTCCGGGATTGGTCCACTCCTCCGGGAGGATAACAACTAATTACATTTATTAATACGCATTTACAAAGTTGGACACTAGTTCCTCTCTTAACAACTGGCATTCAATAGCTTCAGGAGAATAGTGACGCTTAACAGTTAAATCCCATCGTTGTCGAACAATATTGGTAAGTTTACAACACTTTCTGCAAATAACACACGAAAATAAAATGATTTCTGAGAACTGGCTACTTACTGCAGTAAGTCCTAGATTGATCCAATCTCTCCGGGAAAATATTAACTAATAAAACATATTAACTATGAACATATATTATATCATAGGTAAGGCTACGATTATATTTAGCTACAGACGTGTAAAAGACCAGTGCCTTCCCACTCTATGTGACACCTCAGCCTTCACAAACTTCTAAGCCCATCAGATCGTGTAATTTAGTAGCCAATTTTTATGAATGTAAATGCTCTCCATTACGAAGACTATGAGCAGTAAAGGGGAGTGAGGCTGCTATAAGTAATTGCTATAATCTTCGTTTTTATGATTATGTATCCTACCTGGATTTACAATCTTGTAGTATTATGTACTAAAACGCAATTGATAGTAATGCTCTACTTTTTTACATATTACTAATATCTTACTATAGTAAACCTTATGGTATGCATAACTAGGATTCGTGCCCTTCATTAATTGCGATTACCCCTTAATTCCTGACTTTGGCGTTACCGTTACATGAAGTAACAAAGGAAATCGAGTATAATATACTCGGTGGCAATACTAAGAATGATGTCATCAAAAGTAGACAAAACAATAATGATTTAATCTAATAGTTTTTCATGTAATAGTCAACACAAAAGTATCTACACTTTGCGAACAAAATAATTCCTTATTATGTCAAACCTGGTTCCAACACCTGAAACGGTGAAAATAACTACGCTGAGAACAAGTATTAACACTTACTTCAATTTACTGGCATACATACAAACACGTATGTTCAAGTTTATAAGTAAGTATAAATGTGCATATGTGAGATATATATATATATATATATATATATATATATATATATATATATATATATATATATATATATATATATATATATATATGTATGTATGTATAATGTGTGTGTGCATACGTTTATGTATATCTATGTGTATATATATATACATATATAAACAAATATTAACACATGCATGTACATATATGCATATATAATACTGTTACGCCGGCCACCTCGTCTCTCTGCCACCAACACAAGGCAGGCTAGGCAGACGGCGTGCTATCCACAGGGTCTGTGAAACAAACGCTCCAAGAGGCACCGAGCACCACAGCGTCCCCCCAGAACAACCCAACCAGGGAAACGCCAAGTGGGCGAGGCAGGGCACGAAATAAACACCAAAATGACAGTTCTTTCCTTTATTTACACAAGTTTTTTTACTCGTACACACTTTTCTATAGGCACAATACAGGGGGAAAACACTGCATGCCAACACTGCCACGATACAGCTTATAAACAGGGCAAACACAAAGTATATATCAGGTCACAAGGGCACACACGAGGTCTTTCACAGGAGCAGCCACCCAACCGCGTCTCGGCTTTTCCTCTGCTCTTCCGGTCACAGCCAGTTGCGTCATGTTTGCCCAGGTCCCTTCATGTTAACACATGCCCAGGTCATCCTTTTCGTGTTAACACATGTTTCGCACAGAGACAAAGACCCACTGGCGTAGCAATACATATATACATAAACGATGGATATATGTGTATATATATACCTACATATATAAATAACTACATATATACATACAGAAATGCGTATATACATATTTATACAAATAAATAGACATATATAAATACCTTTACATATATACACATATAGACATATATAAATACCTTTACATATATACACATACATACATATATACACATACATATATATAAATATATATATATATACATCATATATATATATATATATATATATATATATATACATCTTATCCCTATATATATATACATGTACTTATACATACATACATATGTGTGTGTGTGTGTGTGTGTGTTTGTGTGTGTGTGTGTGTGTGTGTGTGTGTGTGTGTGTGTGTGTGTGTGTGTGTGTGTGTGTGTGTGTGTGTGCTTATACATATATAGATATATAGATATAGATATGTGCATAAACATACATACACACACACACACATATGTAATATATATATATATATATATATATATATATATATATATATATATATATATATGCATATTGTTACGCCGGTCGCCTCGTCTCTCTCTGCCACCAACACAAGGCAGGCTAGGCAGACGGCGTGTTATATACAGGGTCGTGAACACTGAACAGCTCCAAAGAGGCACCGAGCCACCACAGCGTCCCCAGAACACCAGGAGGGAAAAACGTCAGGTGGCGAAGCAGGGCACGAAATAAACACACGATGACAGTCTTTTCCTTTATTTTGCACAAGTTTATTTACCCGTACAACTTCTCTATAGGCACAATACAGGGGGGAAACCAGCATGTCACACTGCACAGATACAGCTTATAACAGGGCAACACAAAGTTATATCAGGTCACAAAAGGGCACACACGAGGTCTTCACAGGAGCAGCACCCAACTCCGTCTCTCCGGCTTGTTCCTCCGCTCCTCCGCTCACAGCCAGCTGCGTCATGTTTGTCCAGGTCCCTTCATGTTAACATATGTTTTGCACAGAGACAAAGACCCACTGGGTAGCAATATATATATATATATATTATTGTTTACGCCCGGGCCGCCTCGTCTCTCTGCCACCAACACAAGGCAGGCTAGGCAGATGTCGTTGCTATCCACAGGGTCGTGAAAACACTGAAACAGCTCCAAGGGGGCACTGAGCACCACAGCATCCCAGAAACACCACCAGGGGAAACGCCACCTGGAGAGGCAGGGCACGAAATAAACCACAAAATGACAGTCTTTCCTTTATTTACACAAGTTATTTACCCGTACACTTTTCTATAGGCACAATAAAGGGGGGAAACCAGCATGTCACACTGCATGATACAGCTTATAACAGGGCAACACAAAGTATATCAGGTCACAAGGGCACACACGAGGTCTTCACAGGAGCAGCACCCAACTGCGTCTCTCTTGGCTTGTTCCTCCGCTCCTCCGCTCACAGCCAGTTGCGTCACGTTTGCCCAGGTCCCTTCATGTTAACACATGTGCAGGTCATCCTTTTCATGTTAATACATGTTTCGTACAGAGACAAAGATCCACTGGCGTAGCACTATCCCCCCCTATCAAGCAGACGACCCGTCTGCTCTGACATACCTAAACATGAAACAAACTACAGAAAATTTAAATAAAATTAGTCCTCAGGAACAAACAAAATTCTTTCAAACAAAAAGTAACTGTAATTGTAAATCAGTTCTCAGAAACACAAAAATCTTTCATCCAGCGCGGCTTTCTTCGCTCTCGCTGGGGTCGCTCTGGAGGAGGTGTGGGCGGCGGTAGATTGGTAGTGGCACCCAGAGGGGTATCTCCTGCCCCAAAACCTGGCTCATGGTCACCATTGACGTCTGTTGCATCCGGCCCTCCACCGTCCAAATGCTCATCCTCATCTCGGTCAGCATCTGCCACGTCCCTCATCGCGCGCTACTGGGGCTAACGTTCATCTTTTTCACCATGGCCCCAGGAGTAGCTTCCTGGCCCATGGTAACGCCACAGCCGGTCCAAAGTGGACAACAGACGGTCGTTTCCGCCCTCTGCGAATTCGATAGGTGTCATTTAATTCTCGGCAAGGGGTTATGAGTCCTTGATAGTCATGTCATTCAGCGCCCGGTAGTCACACAGAAGCGTTGTGTGCCGTCCTTTTTCTTCACCAGGACTACCGCTGATGACCATGGACTGTCTGACCGTTCAATCACCCCCTACGCCACCAGCTCATTGACAGTGCATTGCATCTCTTCTCGCCTGGTTGGTGCAATACGTCAGGGGGGGCTCTTGATGGGCAAACTACTTCCGGTGTTAATGCTGTGCTTCACCAATCCCGTGCAGCCCAGGTCCAAGTCACCCCTGCTAAACATATCTGCATACTGAGCCAGGGTGTGGCGCATCTTCTCTGTCTGTGCCTCCGTCAGGTTAGCAGCGCTCCGGTGCGCCCAAATCTTCAAGGAAGTCAGGCAACGCCGCCCACACCAAAAAAAAACTCCTCGCTCCCCGACGACTCTTCTGGACACTCCACTTCCTCACAAGTGGCCCAGCTTTGCACCAGCTGGCACCTTCTGGGCCTTATCGGAGAAGTTAGCTACCAACACTGTAACTAACCCCTCCCCTGGTCAAACAACGCTCCGCCCAACCGCTACGCCATCAGCCAGCTGCAGGTTTTGGATGGGCTCCACGAGGTCCTCTACTCCACGCATCACTCTTGATAGTCGACACCGGATTTCTAGACTCTGTCCTGGGGGGCAAGGTGCAGTCGCCTCAGCCGTAACTACCTCTGCACAGCCAACCACTGGAAGCAGGGGCACATCTTCACCGTGCACCCTCACCAGCTTCCGTCCACACGCCTACTCGCGTCAGGAGCAGGCCCAGCAACCAGTGTCGTCCAGATGGCCAAATACACCGGCAAGCCG
>NW_023649393.1:0-20000 GCF_015228065.2 Penaeus monodon | reverse complement strand
ATATTATACAATGAGTTTTCGCTGACTGTAATAACAAAATCGTTTCAAGAAGGTCAATAAGTTGATAAAAAACAAACAAACAAAAAAAAGCTTTTCACTAGTATCAACTCTTTATTATGCGCATTTTCCTCAAAACTCGCTCATTTGTTAGTGGATTTGCATTAAACCATAAATATATTACTGATGAAAACACTGCCAAAAGCGCTATTATACTGTATAAGCAGTTTCAGCTGTAAAGCAAAGGAAAAAAAGATATATATTCCGTTATCATTGCGAACAGAAATTTCCAATATATTTCTGATCTTATATAAATATTTATCAATATTTTAGAAATCAAACTAGAACTTGAATTAAAGAAATATATCAACATGTTAGCAGTGAAAATGTTAATGTTGCAAAGCTCTTTCTTTTCAGGTGAAACGGGTAAGGATCAGAATGAAAATATATCAAGAACTCTAAAACTTTTGATTCTACTCAACAGATATTTCTCCCCGTGAAATCAGAATCTTGTATTCAATTTCTGTAACTAGGAACCCCTTATGAATCATTGGCTCGATAAACCGCTTTTCTGTGGATACCTGTGGGTGCCGTGAAATGTCTCGGCAACGGAGAGCAGCGGTAAGTTCAGGGGAGCTTTGCGCTTAACTTCTATAATGATATCAGTCGTCAGTACTGTTTTATTGTTAGAATAATAATACATAGATTTGTATAGATACCATCACAATCTATATGGTCATATTGCAAGTTAGAAATAAACGTACGCTCGGCTGCAGAAAAAAAAAAAAACGCAATTCAACGTGGCGGGAAAAGTGAACCTGGGAATCATAGGTAACGTGTGTCTCAGCAGGAAATTGCATGCCAATTCGCACTCTGTTTACCATCAGTTTCTATTATCATGGACAATTTTCCTGTTTATGTGGCTGAAAATATCTTGCAGTGGTTTATGGTATATCTGGCAATCTTATACCAATAACCAGCAATGTTACCTGACTTTACATTTGTGAGCACGATGGTCTAGCCACGAGGAAAAAGCCACAGGTTTAGTGGGACTCCGAAACCATCCGAAACCAAACAGTGAGCCGCAATTTCGAAACGGATACGAAATAGGTTTGATTTTTTATTTATTTATTTATTTTTTGACGACTTTTGCTGTCCGTGTGTGGGAAAGGGTGTGGCTTCCGGAATCTAGCAATGTTGCAATGTTTGTGAGATTTTACAATATTCCCGTCCAAATGCCCCTAAATAGAAACCAAAAAACCTTTAGATCCCCCTTTCACAGATTAGGCAAATTTCCTGGGGTTTTTATATTAAAAAAAATCAACTAGGAAAAAAAACTAATGTTTAAATAGTACGGGGAAAAATTTGACAAACAACTAAACCTGAAAAATATTATTAAATAAGGGGCCCCCCCCCCTTTTTGTTTTAACCAAAGAAAAACACATTGTTTGATTATTTAAAATTTTTGGGCCACGCAGCAGCTAAGATCTTTTTGGGCCGGGGGAATACCTTTTTTAAATAAAATATTAAAATTTGGTTTAAAAAATTTTTAAAAATTATCAAAGATATCTTACAAATAACAAAAAACCCCCAAATTAAAAATAAAAAGAAAAAAATACTATATTTCCTAATATTTAAAAAATTTATTACAAAAAAATTAGGCATAAAAAATTTTTTATTAAAAATTTAGTCCCCCAAAGGGGAAATTAAAAAGGGACCCCTCAAATGTCACAATCCTTTTCCCAAAAACATTTTTCAGGTTTATGGGGGAGACAAGTACATACGTTTTTTGGCCCTTTTTACAAAATTGTGCATGGGTTAAGGGGCCTTTGGGGCATCCCTCCCAAGTCCCCTTGACTTTTAACCATAATCCCCACTGAGCCCCATGTCTTGTGGGGAAAAATTCCTTAGCCCTTGTTATGTAATTTTCCATTTTTTCATTTGGGATGGAGGCGGGTCACCCAACTGCCAGGTTTCCATCTCAAAATCTGCCCCAAAAGTAGTTCTTTAACCCTTTTTTTAAAGGGTCAAAATAAGGGGGGTTTATTTTGACGTGGGCTGTGCAAAGGGAAATTTTCTGTAAAAGGCGGTTTCCATCCCCCCAAAAGGGCATTTTGGGGTCGACCCAAAATTTTCAAAAAAGCCAATTGATAAGGGGCCAACACGTTTTCTTTTTCTAGCGGGCCCATTTAAAACTTGGAGTTTACCATTTTTTTCCATCAGCGTGCGGGAGGGCGGGCTGGTGGGAAAAATTGGTTTTTTTTCCCCGGGTGGGAAGCATCTTTGCCAGGTTTAAAAAGGAACAGGAATGATTATAACCCTTCTCTCTATGGGATGACACTGTACCCCCCCCTATAGATCCACCATTAAAAATGGGTCTAAACATGAACTTCGGGAAATTTCCCCAAATTTCCCTTTGGGGCAGTCTTAACAGGCAGAGCGGGGCCAATGCAGAGTCCATCCCCTTTGGGGCGCAAAAATGGCAAGTTGTAGGGAAAGTTCTGCTGTTTTTTCCTACTGAAGAAACCGACATTGGGTGTTTTTTCCCTGTTCGGGCACGAAGAGTGGAAAATCGGGGCAGTGAAGAGCCTCCAAAAGGAGACCCCTCTGCCAGGATTTAGCTACCCTCTTTTGGGGCAACACCTTTTTTTTTCTGTGATTATTATGCCATCTTTTCTTCAGAGCGGGTTGTGAAAATGGATAGGGCTCTTTCCCCCCCAAAATTTTACGCAATTGTCCCATATCCAGCTAAGGGGGCCCAGATTAATCAAAGGGAAGACCAACAAATCTCCACGACGTCCGTCCGGGGCCCCCTTTAGCACACCCCGGGGCCTTGGCTTGGGGTCTCTTTTGAAAACTGATAAAGTTAAAAATGCTGGGGGGGCCCGTTTCATTCCCTTTTAATGCATTTTTTCTCTAAACAGTTTTTATGGTATTCATCAAAAACCCCCTTTGGTATGGAGGTCGACGGTAATCCCCGCTACTTTTGGGAAGGGACGCTTCGGGCCTGCCCAGGTGAATTCGTGATGTGAAGTGATTAACGGACCTTGAATTACGGAAAAATAAATTCAAAAAGTTTCCTTTGAAAGGGTTTGAAATTTAAATTCCTAAAAAAAAATTCCTTTCCCCGCATTTTTAAATTTGTCGCCATCTTGGGCACTCCATTGACTGGAAAAACCCAATTCCCCTCCTTCAAAATTTTTTGGAAAAGGGTGGGCCCCCTTTTTGTAATCCTTCCATGACCGCCAAGAAAATTTTAAAAGTGAACAGGTTGGGCCTATTGATAAGTCTGTATTATTGGGAATTTCCAGTTTAAATTTTGGAAAAAAGTGGTGGGTGTGTAAATTTTGTTCAGAAAAACTGCATCTACCTTAAGAAAAAGGACTCCCCCCAAGGGCCCCTTCCCTGGGGGTTTCCCCACAAAGTTTTTCCCCCAAAAGGGGTGATGCGGGAACCATTGAAATTCCCCCCAAGGTAGGAAGGGGATGTGGGAAAAACGGGCCCAAGTAAAACCCTTCCAAGCCCATTAATGTTAAAGGATTTTTTGGGGAGGAAGGTAGAGGGAAACCCCGTGTAAGGCCCGGGGAAAGGCCTTTTTTTTTCACACCCCATTCACCGCAATGTTGTCTGCAGGGGGATGGCCTGGAGGGGAATATTTGACCCCACCTTAAATTTTTGATAATCCCTCCATGAGGTCCATTTCAAAGGTCCCCATAATGGGGTTTAAACCCCCCAGGAATCCCCTTAAGGGGAAGGGTACAATTTTCCCCCGGGTTATAATCTCTTTGTGGGGCAAAAACACAAACTAGTTTAAAAATAAGCTAAAAGATTTGCTTTCCCTTCCCTTTTTTTGGCATGAATTCCCTGACAATTCCATTGGATTAGGGGATCCAGTTTTTTAGTTTAAATTTTTCTTTAGGTGTTTGGCAGCCCCCTGGGGTTAAAGGGTTTTGCCCCAAAAATTTTTTAGGTTTTGTCCCTTTTTAAAATCCGGGGTTTAAACCTTTTTAATGGCTTTTTTTACCTTTGTGGGACCTATTTTTTCTACGGGTTTTCCCCCCTTGGACGGGTTTCAGGTTTTCCTTTGCCGGGGGAAAGAACGGCCCCCTGTTTCCTTTTCCCTTTCCGGGGGAATTCCCTATTAGCAGGGGGGGCGCCACCCTGTGGATTTTTGTGGCGGCTGGGGGTCTTTTGGGCCCATTTTTAAAAAGGGATTCCCCTTTGTTTGGGGCAAGGGCGTGCCCGAGCCTTTCCCTTCGGGGGAAATTCTGTAGCAAACAGAGGAAAAAACCTGGGTGGGGTGGCAGCTCGGACTTCCCCGTTTGAGGCCTTTTGGGGGCCTTAAATGATGGCCCCAAAAAGCCCTTTTTTGGGGGGAAGGGGAAGGTTTTCCCTTCCAAAAAAAAAAATTAGCCCCCCCTCCCTTTCCCTTTTTCAGTTTTCGGGTGGAAAAAACCCTCCACCAAAGGCATGTCAGAAATTTTGGGGATCTGGGGTTTTTAAAGGGAAAAGGGGGCGAGTCTGGTTGTAAGAACTGGGATTTTGGGGGGGGGGGAAAGGGGTTTGGGTGGGAAAGGAGGAGGGGGCTAGCCCCCCCAAAGGAAAAAGGCCCTCCCTGGCTGGGGGCAAAAAAGAAAATTTTGGGCTTTGTGGGGTTTTTCCCTTTTCTGGAAAACTAACTTTCTCCTTGTTTCCTTATTACCAATATTTAATTTTTTTTCAAGTTAAATGAGTTTCCCTTTGGGGCAGTGGTAAAAAAGCATATTGGCCTGGGGGTTATTTTTCCTTTTTGAGGCTGTTGTCCCCAAAATTTTTTAAAAAACATATTCTTAGGTTGTCCTTTTTCATTAAAAACCGGCAAAAAATTTTGGCCCAGGGGCCCAAAACCCCCTGGCAGTGGAAGCCCCCGCATGGGGTTGGGGCCAATATGGTTTTTTCCCTTTGGAGGTGGTACCATGCAAACCCTTAAACCGACCGGGGAAAGGGACTAACGTTTTTAAAAGTTAAAAGAAGGGTGGTGCAAACTGTTCCCAAACCATCAATTTTCTTTTTAAAAACCCTTTTTACTGCCACTACTTTAAAAATTTTCCTCTATTTCCTATAAAAGGGTTTTCTCCTCAAATACCTCATCAGGTCTGGGGAAAAAAGAAAATTTCCCTTAAAACTGTTTGAGGGTTTTGTGGGGAAAAAACTTTGCAACTTGACCCCCGGGAATGTCGCTATCGCAGGGCAGACGGTCCCCCCTTGTCTGGTGACGAAAACCCCATCTATAAAGGCAAACCATCTCGTTTGTGGGGTGATGCGAGGTTTTTAGGGGTTGAAATCCCTTCAACATATTCCGATGTACTTCAAAAAATTCAAGATCCATGATGTTTAAAACCCTCAATGATCTTCATTTTCAACTAGGGCCTTAATTTAAATGCTTTATTTTTCCCCGGTAGGTTTCCCCTTAGGGGATTAAAGGGGGGATTTTTTTCCCCCCCTTACCGGGTTTTGGGACCCGGGGAAACCCCATTACAATTCCCATTTTGCCCTTTGGAAGCGGGAAAAAAGGTTTCCCGGCGTGAAAACCCCGTGTGTGTTCCAGAGGGAAATGGTCAGGAGTTTGGGCGTAGGTCGTCAGGGGGGAAAAGCTAGACCCTTTGAAAAAATTTGGTTAGTACTCTTTAAAAATTAGAATTTTTCATTTCCTCATCCACCATGGGTCCAACGGGGGGAAGCTATTTGGGGGCTCAAAATCTCCCAACAGCCACAGGGGTAATAAAGGAAAATTTATACGCAGACCACTATAACAGAAACTGATGGGCAGCGCGGGAACCTTGCCAAACTGACTGAATAGGGGCCTGTTTGGGACCCTGGGCCCATATTTTGGGACCACCCCAAAGATTTGACCCGGGCCTTGTTTCAAGCCCAAACCCCCCCTTCAAACAGAAAATAAAGGCCCAAAAGGTGTTTTGGGGCTGGGGCGCAGCGTGCACCCATCGCTAAACCCCTCCATGACCCCTTTGTCTTGGTTTAATTTACGGGGATCCCCCAGGGCAGGGAAAACACACGTGGGAGGGGTTCCCCCTTGGTAAAAAACCCCCCCCCAACGGAAGCCGCCTTTGCCGGGGGTGGGGGGGTTTGAGGTCCCAAATGATCTGGTGGGGGCCGGGGAACCAGAGGGCTCCCCAATACTGGAGGGGTCCCAGTGGGGGAAAATGGACAAAATGGTTTCCCTTGGGCCCCAAAGGCCAATGAAAGGGGAAGGGTGGTCCCCACCCCTGGTTTTTCCCATTTTGGATAGGGAGAAACCTCCCACTTTTTGTTTGCCGGGGCGTGGCCCATCCCCGAAAATTTACCCCGGGGAACGGGAGTCCTGGGGTTGGGGCCGGGGCTGAACGCTGCGCCCCGGGCAGCTGGGCAACACACCTCTTTCCCCCCTTTTTTCTGGTTAGACGGGTTTGGCTTGATAAAAGGGCCCCCCCCCCCCCAAGCCCAATGGGCCCGGGTCAAATATGGCTAGGGTAAAGGGCAGGCACTATTCGGGGTCTTGGGCCCCCATGGGTCCCCGGCGACTGCCCCCTTTACGGGGATAGTGATTTGGCGTATATTTCCTCAACCCCCTTTTGGGCTGTTGGGAGTTTTTAAAACCCAACTATAGTTTCCCCCTCGTTGGACTCCAGGGGTGGGTGGGGGGGTGAGGAAATAAAGAATTCAAATTTTTTGTATGAGTACTACCAAATTTACAAAAAAATCTAGCTTTCCCCTGAGGGACCGGCAATCCCCGACCCTTCCCTTTGGAAAATCCCCACCTTGTCATTTCTGGAACCCTTTTCAATTTTTCCCAAAAGGGGGCAAGAATGGGAATCGAAATGGTTCCCGGGCTCCCAAACCCAGGTAAGAAGGGGGAAAAGTCCTCCCAAAATTCCACAAAGGAGATCCCCCCTGGTAAATATAAAAGGGCATTTAAATTTTAGTAATTTCCCTTTGGTTTTGTGAAAACCTTTAAATGGTGATCATAAATGGATTTGGGCCCTCTTTAGGTTTCCTTTTGGGAAAAATATTTTTGAAGTATTTTAAACGTGATCCTCGTATCACCCCACAGCCGAGATGGGGGCCCTGATATTGGGGTTTTTCGTAAACCAGGGAGAGTGCCCGCCCGGGGCGTGGCAAATGTAACATTCCTGGGGCTCAAGTTTCTTTGCTCTCCTCCCCCCCCAAAACCCTAAAATCAGGGGAAAGGGAAATTTGTTTTTCCCAGCCCGGGGATGGGGTTTTTGAGGAGAAACGTTAGAGGAATTAGAAAATTTTAATTTTTTGGCAGAAAAACTTTTTTAGGAAGAAAGTTGGGGTTTTTGGAACAGTCGACACCAGCTCTTCTTCAAACTTTAAAAACATTTAGCCCTTTTAAAGAATGGGTTTTTAAGTTAGCATGGTAACCCCCTTTTAAAGGTAAAACCCAATATGGGGCCCAAACCCCCATGCGGGGCTTCCCCCGGGGCCAGGGTTAGGGGGCATGGGGGCCAACTTTTGCCCGTTTTAAAAAAAAGGGAAAAACCAAGAGTATGTTTTAAAAGTTTTGGTTACAACAGGCCACCAAGGAGATGAAAAATGTCCAGGTCCAAAATATCCCTTTTTCCCCACTGCAAAGAACCCATGAAGCTTCTTAAAAGGGAAAATGAAAAAGGGTAAAAAAATTTAAAAAGGGAAAAGAAATTGGGGTAATAAGGGGGGGGAAAGGGAAAAAGGGTTATTTTCCTTCCCCCCCAGAGGAAAAAACCCCCGACGTCCCCGTAGGGCTGTTTGGGGGGGGGGAAACAACCAAAGGGTAGCCCCTTTTTTCGGGTTCTGGGGCCCTTTCCCCCCTTCCCACCCAAACCCCTTGCCCCTCCAAGGGCTTCTTACGGGCCACACACTCTGCCACTTCCTCAAAACCTCCCCAAAAAATTTGCTGCCACTGCCCCCCTGGTGAGTTGTTCCCCCCCAAAAAACCGAGTAGGAGTGAGGGGTCTATTGAGGAGATTCCCCCTCCCCCCAAAGAAGGCTTTGGGGGGGCCATCAGGAAAGGGCCCTCCAGAGGCCCAACGGTGACAGCCCCAACTGCCACCACATCCACAGGGGGAAATTTTGCTGTGGGGGAGAATTCCTCCTGAAGAAAAAGGGCTCGGGGCACCCCCCCCTTGGGCCAGGAAAAGGGAATCCTGAACCTGTCCCAAAGACCCCCAGCTGCAAAAAAAATCCCCCAGGGGCCCCCCCTGCTAACAAAATTTTGCCCCTTTAAAGGCAAAGGCTCGGGTCCCGTTTTTTTCCCTAGGCAAAGAAATCCTAAAAACCTGTCCAAGGGAAAATTTGGGGAAAAAACTAGTTCCACAGGTAAACAACCATTAAAAAGGTACTCCCGGGATCCTGGAAAGGGGACAGCCTAAAGGTGGGGAGGAAACCCAATTGAAAAAAGGTGCGGGGCCAAAACCCCTTATGAAGAAATAATCTAAAAAAACGGGATCCCCCAAATCCGAAGGGAAAACTGTCAGGGAATTTCCCCATGCAAAAGGGGAAGAACTGCAACATCTGATAGCTTCAGGGAAAAATTTGTTTGGTATCCCTAAAAGGGAATTTATGACCGGGGAAAAATCGCCCATTTTCCTGAAGGTTTTCAAGTTCAACCCCAATTTTTTTGGAAACCCTTTGACAATGGACCCTCGGAGGAGTAGCAGTAATGGAAACGTCTTTGATTTTTACCTTCCGGGCCATCCCCTGCAGAAAACCCTTTGGCAGGTGAAAGGTTTTCTGAAAAATAGGTTTGAAACGACCTTACACTTTTTCCCTCCATCACCTTCCCCCCAAAAAATTCCCAACATAAATGATTTGGAAGATTTTCCCTTGGGGCCCAGTTGCCCACGAAATTTTACTTTTGGGGAATTTTTAAAAGGTGGGCACACCTCGGGGGAAACCACTTTGGGGGGAAACCCTCGGGGAAAGGGCCTTGGTCCCCTTGTTTTAAGGGGGCGATCCCGTTTTTCTGAACATTGACCCCCTTCAACTTTTCCCAAGTTCAAACTGGGACTTTCCTACCCAAATAAGCCCTATCAATAGGTTACCTGATTCAGGTTGAACTTCATTTTGGCAGGTCAGGGAAAGACTTACAGGAAACGACCTTTTTTCCAAATAATTTTGGAGGAGGTGAATGGTTTTTCCAGTAAATTGGGTTTGGCAGAGATGGCGATTTTGAACATGAAACGGGGAATTTCTTTTTAGATCCAACCCCCCGTTTTGCAAGGATCTGGTTTAATGATTTCCGGGTTGTTTAAAGATCCCTTTTAATCATTTTCCACCACCAAAAATTTTCCCTTCCAGCGGGAAAGCATCCATTCCAAAATAGCGGGGACTTTTTACCGCCCGCCCTCCAGTACCATGGTGGTTTTGTGAATGAAAAAGGGCTGTCAGGGGCAAGGAAAAACCCCCCGGGGGCATTAAGGCAGTTAAAAAGGACCCCCCAGCATTGAAAAACCTTGCAGGGGTACAAAAAGCCCCGACCCAAAGGGCCGGGCCCGCTTTCTAAGGGGAGGCCTGACGGACGCGTGGGGGACAGTTTTGTCTCCTCGTTTAAACCCTCGGGGACCCCCCTTAGCTGGGGGGGGAACAGCTCCGAAAGATTGCTGGAAAGAAAACATCCTTAAAACCCCTGTTTCCTGAAGTGATGGCATAACCCACAGACAAAAAAGATTTTGGGTACATGGCTAGCTAAATCCAGGGGCAGGGATCCCCTCTGGAGCTCTTACACGGGCTCGATTCTCCACTTTCGTGCGAACGGAAAAACCCACCCAGTTGTCGTTTTTTCAGTAGGAATGCGGGCAGAATTTCCATACAATTTCCCAAATTTTTGCGCAAGGAGATGGCCTCTGTTTTGGGGAAAGCTCTGCCCAAAGACGGGCCCCGGGAAGTGACAAATTATTCCAAATCAAATGATATCTCATTTACCGGAGGTTCCCAGAAGTTCCTTTTTTGGGGACTTGTTAAATAGGATCCTAAAAGGGGGGCCCCGGGCCATCCCACATGGAAAAGAGGTTTAATCATTCCTGTTCCTAAACCGGGGCCAAAAGTTCCAAAAAGGGGAAAATTTCCCGCCCCCAATTTTTTCTCCCACCCTGCATCTGAAAGTTGAGGGGAGAAAATGGAAAACTTAGGTTGACATGGCGGGTAGAAAAGAAAAAGGGTCTGACCCATATCAAAATGGCTTTTAAGGAAAATTGAGACGACCCACAGTGCACTTGTAGGAGGGAAACTGCTATACAGAATTCCTTCGCCCCAGCGCCCGTCACATTTTTTAGCTCTTCTTTGCCCTTTGGGAAAAAAGGCTTATGTTTAATACTTGGAAGCAGGCATTTTCATAAAGCTGTATGAAAATTTGGTTTTAAGGGGGGGCCAAAACCCCCAAACCTTCATAAAAAGTTTCCTTGCTAAAAAGGGGGGAAAATTTTTAGATTTGGGGGGGAAAACATTTTCTAAAACCTTTGGAAAAAGCCCCGGGGCCGGGAAAGGGGGCCCAAAAAAAACAAGGGATTTTTGTTTTTAAAAGTGGGCCCCCTTTGTTTGCCATTGCTATAAATAAAACATTATAAAGGTTTTTCCCCAAAGTGCCGGTATAATGAAATTTTGTATGTAGAATGCCCCTTTCCACATTTGTACTGTTTAAAGGAGGAAGTTACAGGTTTGTGCAAGGACGCATGCAGACTGCAAAAATCAGGTTGTTACAGGGGGGGAAACATACCCATGGGTTAAAATTTTTCCCTCAAAGGCAAGACCATGGCGTATTTTTCCACAAACGGGGAAAAGGGTTCCACCCTTCCCCCTTATTTAGGAGCAAACCCCCACTGAAATTTGTCCAAAGGGGTTTGAAGTATTTTGGGTTTTAATTTTTTGACTAAAGACTTCCCAGGGGTGCCTCACCAAACATTTTAAAAAGGGAAGGCTACAAAAGGGGGCATTGTATTTTGGGGGGTTTCTTTCAAAAAATTTTATTTTTGGGGTGCAGACCCGCACAACTCCTTTTTAGGGGGTTTTAAAACCGGGGCCGCTTATTCGTAGTAACCCTTGACTATGGATTAAAGGGCAAAATTCCCATCTGAACCCTCCCGGTTCTCCGGATTTTGGGAAATCAGTTCATAATAAAACCTCAAATCGGGTACGGGGGTTTTTCGGGTTTCTTCACCGGTGGAGTCCCTGTATGTGGGAGAGGGGAGAAACCAACCTTTTATTAAAACCGGGATTCCCTTTGGCCCCTGATTTACTATAAAGGGAAAATACAAAGGTTTTCCGGGATCTCCTTCACCCAATTTGGTTTTCAACCCCCCTTGAGGATAGCCGATCCAAATGGAAAGGAGAATGAGGAATCTTGTGGGAAAAAATTAATTTAAGTCCACAAAAAAGGTTCTGGCTTTTGGGGAATTTCCCCCAAATTCCCCCCTTGGACAACCCAAGTCGACCCTGGATTTGGGTGGGGAAAATTTGGGAAAGGGGAGAGATCTGAAGGCAGAAGTCAGAGAGAGTTTTCCTTCAGAACATTTTTTTAAGTACCAAGGGAAATCGGAGGCAATAATTTCCCAGATGGTTCGAAATTTTAAAATGGTTGTGGGGTTTTTTTGGAAAGCCGTGAGCAGAAAGGAAAAATGCATCGGGGCCAGCCCCTTTCTCAGCAGCCTCGACCCTTCACTCCCAAGATTAAACATGCCATCCTTGCGGGCAGTTAAGTGCCCTAGAGATCTTATGAACCCTTCCCTATTGTGGATATATTGTAAATCCCCGTAGGCCTTGCAAGAAAATCAAGAGTTTAAAACCTCATCACATCCAGTATTTGAGGGGGGGTTAAAGATTGGCTTGCATTTGATGTCAACAGGGTAAAAAGATAACTCTTTTGTTGGGGGGGCCAGCGCATGTTGGTGCCAGTGGGAATGAGCAGTTGATCAAAAGGCAAAGGCAGCCCCCGCTCAGCCTTGTGAGGGCTCTTTTTCCCTCCCCCAACACAGCAACCTGAAACCCGGGCACAGGATTTGTCTTGGGGAATAAAGGGAAAGGGAAAACAATGGGGGGCATATCTCCAGAAATAAACTCCGGGAGAGATTAGAGAGCCCTTGGCAGTTGGGGTGATTAACCACCCCCAAACCCGAAAAGGGGGAATTTTGGCTTTAAAACAAGGCTAAAATCGGGCAAAACAAAGACTACCGGGGGGCCAAATGATGTTTAAAAAGGGGCACTTTGTGAGGGATCCCAAAGGGAGCCCTTAAAAAAATTCGCACAGGGTAGGGGGGAAAGATTTTGCAACTTTCTCAGACCAAAGACGAAAGTACTTGTCCCCCCCAATACACTGAAGAATGTTTTGGGGGAGGATTGTGACATAAGGGTCATTATTTTTCCTTAGGGAGACAAATTTTTTTAAAAAAAATTTTAAAATTATGCATAATGTTTAGGCAATAATTTTATACACTTAGATTAAATATTTATGCTTTGTTTTTTAATTTTTTTTTATTTATAAGATATCTATTGATAGTTTTTTAAAATTTTTTAAAACCCAATTTTAATTTTTTCTGTTTAACAAGGTATTCCCCGCTAATGACCTTAGCTGTTGACGGGGCAATAATTTTAAATAACCCAACAACCCAAAATCCCTGGTCTAAGAGGAAAAATAAACCCAGGGGGGGGGTTGAAAAACCATCCCCTCTCATAGGCCTTGGTGCATCAGGAAGCCTTTTAAATCTCATCCCTCACTGGTAAACCCACCCCCGTAGGGGTCCCCCTCTGACCGGGGCCCTCCCCAGATTTTTGGGGAAAATAAAAGCCCCCCCCACCCCGGCAAGCCGGTTTCCCTTTTAAGGGGGACAAAGACAAAAGACGTTGATCAATTTTTTTCCCCACTGTCATACTTTACGCGTGAATTCAGGGAAAAATCTATCGGTTGAAAAGGTCATTTTTGCGACACCTATCTCCTTTCCCCATCGCCCCTCAATATGAAAGAAACAAATATTTTTATTTTAAAAAATTTCAGCTCCTTTTCGTAGTGTAATGATAAAAAAATATTATTATTTACATTTTTACTGTTTTTTATATTGTCGTTATTATCGTTATCATTATCATTATCATTATCATTATCATTATCATTATTTTATCATTATTTGTTTTTGGGTTGTTGTTGTTGTTTTGGGGTTTTGTTGTTTTTGGTTGTTGTTTTTGTTTCTTTATTATTATTATTATTTTTATTATTATTTTTTATTATTATTATTATTTTATTTCACTTTATGAAAAAAAAACAAAGCAAAAAAAATTCCGCATTTTATTAAATTTAAAAAAAATTACAAACCGTGCACATGCTGAATTTAAAATACCTTTTCCATCAGATGCAAGTTCTTAGTTTTTTTATTTTTATTAAAGAAGTTTGTAGCATTTTAAAATTTTTAAATCTTAAAATGATAAATTTTAAAAAAATTTTAATTCTGCTTAGTTTAAGTTTTTAAATTTAAATATTTTGATAATTTCATGATTTTGGTTTTCCTGAAAAACAAACATAACAATTACACAAGTATTTTAGAATTGAGTGAATCTTGATATCATATTCTAATAAAATGATATAAACCCCACTTAATCATGCAAAAAAAAAACACGTAAAATTATTAAATAGAATTACAGGGCAAAAAAAAAAATCGAGAACTTATTAACCTTTGTTTCAATTCAATGGCGATTATTAATAAAGAAACTTTACATAAAATAAAAAAAAAGATTGTTAAGTTCTTTCATAATAGAGAGACAGGAAAAATATGAATATCGAAAAAAAATAAGACCAACCCCCCCAAGGGGAAGTTCCAGTTACTCATTTTGGACAAAAAGGTCGGTAAAATGAACATAAATCGCATAAAAATTGCACTTACAACACACGCACAACAGGCGGACATACACACTCTACAACTTCTCCATCTTTAATAACACATTACTAAATTTCATTTCCCATTTCTTTATATAATTTTACCTTTCCTTGGACACCCCACTTCCCCCTCACTAAAAAGAAACGTGTTTAGATTACCTTACGAAAGAGTGCAAAGAAGACAAATTGGGGAAAAAATTTAGAAAATGGACACTAAAATATTCAAAGTTATACCAAGTACCCTGTACCACAGCTGGAGCGCTATTAAACTCTTAATACCCTTTTTTAAAAACAAAAGGAAGCTAAAAACTACCCCTTTCCCCACTGAAACTTTACAGGGGTACACAAAATTTTAAAAAGCGAAAAAGAAAATAAAGTTGGGCCTTGGAAAGATAGGAAAAAGTATTTACATCGGTTTGCACAGGGCTGATCCCCTCTTACGCCCTTTTAGCTAACAACCTTTCCTCATCTTCTTTACGGCATGTAAATTGCAGTAGAAAAAAGCTTCTCCAATCAACCCCTCTTTTTTTTCGTAGCGTAAATCATGGGTTTTTCGGTGAAAAGAAATCTATGATTTCTGGTGGGGAAAATGTTGATATTTGAAATTGCGAAAATGTTGTTTGAAGTTTTAATGGCAATAGGCGACGTAAAAATAATGGGGGGTGTTCAAAATAAGGGGCAATTAAATGATGTGTTTTTTTTTTTTTTAATTTTATCAAAGATGATATTTTTGCAATAAAAGCGGGAAATAACAAACACAAAAAAAAACAAAAACATAGTGAAAATGACAATGATTATTAAATGATGATGACCACAGAAAAAAAACAACAAAACAAAAAAAAGAAAACAAAATTAATTAATAATAATAAAATGATAATAATATAATGAAAAGATAATGATAATGATTGATAATACAGTGAAAATGCTGAAAATGAAAATGAAATGTTTGATGTACTAATAATGAAATGGTAATGATAGTGAAAGTGATATGATAGTGATAATGAAATAACGTAAAAAAACATGATAATTATTATAGAACCCTTATACAGTGTCCGCATCAAAACAACAAAAAATAATAAAAATAAAAATAAAAATAAAAACGCAATGAAGATTGTCAATGAAGATGATGAATTTAAAGAAATGATTTTAAAAATGTGACTGTTTTCATAATTACTAATATATATTTTTCTCAAAAAATACTTTTAATTGTTCAGATTAAGAAAAACGTTTTTTCTGTGACTCGGATAAAAAAGGAAATATTTGGGTTTATGCTGGGAAAATTTTTTGATATGTTAAAAGTTGTCGTGGAGCTATTCATTCTGATTTTTGATGTTTTTGGCGTTTTTTTTTTTTTTCTCTTTTTTTTTCTTTTGGTGTTGTGTTTGGGGGTGTGTGTGTGTGTGTGTGTATGTGTATGTGTATTTATGTGATGTTTTGTGTATGGGTGGGGTTGGTGTGCGGTGCGGTGCGTGTGGGGGCGTGTGGTGTCGTGGCGGTGCGTGTCGTGTGGTGGGGTGTGCGTTGGTGGTGGTGTGTGCGCGCGCGTGTGTGTGTGGGCGCCGTGTGTGTGTGTATGAGTGGTTTTTTGTGTGTGTGTTTGTGTGTGGGGGGTTGTGTGTGTTTGTGTTGTTGGGGTTGTTTTTTGGTGTGTGTGTGTGTGGTGTGGTGTGTGTGTGTGTGTGTGTGTGTTGGGGGTGTGTGTGTGGGCATGTGAAGAAAGAACATTTTTTTTACGATGAATGCCAAAAACTACCCCCTTGATTTGTATTTACTGTTGTGCTTGTTTATATTTTTACAGCCGTAGAAATGCGAAGGGTAAACATACCTGTTTTTTAAAATCATTCATTTCCATATAGATGTCTGTCTTTTTTCCCTTATCTTGTTTTTTGTCCCCCGGGGTAGGCTCTCCCTTTTAAATTAAATATTTTCTTGACAATAAAAAGGTTTGATTAACTTTTGGTACTTGTCCACCATGATTTTGTTGACACTGATATTGAAATGTCAGCATTAAAACCCTTGATTAGTGGTTTCATACGAGTGTCAGGGGGCCCCAAAAAGAAGGAATTAAAAACTGTCTTAGATAATGATGGTTATACCCTTTCGGTTTTTGGGTTAAATTGTTATCGTTTATTTTTAATCTGTATATCATTTCGTGTGTAAAAGAAAAAAAAAGAAAGAAAGAAAGAAAGAAAAAAAAGGGATTTTGGGTGGCTTGGGGAATAGAAACAGTAAAGCAATTCATTTTTTTTTTTCCTGATGCTTCGTTGACGTGCAATTAAAGGTGAAGATGGTGATACAGGTAAGTGTCTTGATTTGAATCAGTTTCCCTTTTTAAAATATTTTTCAGTCAATAGGATTCCAATTTTTAGTTTCCTTATTCTAATGTAATAATTATAAAGAATTTAAATGTCAAAGCTAATGGGAATAATTTAATGGAAAAAGTTGTAAGATAGAAAGTTTTTTTGTGCTATTTTACTTTATCATTATTATTTTATTTATTATTATATTATTATTATTATTATTTTATTTTCATATTTATTATTTATTATTATTGTTATTATTATTGTTTTTTTTATTATTTTATTATTTTTATTATTATTATTTTTATTATTTTTTTTTATTATTAATATTATTAGATTTTTTATTTATTTTTTTTTTTCTTTATTTTCTGTTATCTCTTTTCATCTACCTTGATCTTATTATATTTCACCCACTTATTATAAAGCTATTTATATTTTTTTTTTATAATCATCTCATCACTCTCATCATCACGCCCCACTATCACCTCACCTTCCGTCAAACTTCATCATCATCATCATCATCATCATCTCCTTTCATCATCACATCACCCCTCACCATCCCCTCACCATCCCTTAACCTCATCATCATCTCATCATCTACATCACATCATCACATATCATCATCATCATATCATCATCATCATCAAACACCACCCCCAACCCCCCATACCATCACATTTATTTTAGCAAACAGTGCAACAGAAAAAAACGTTATCGAATATCGTCCTTATCAAAAATTTTCATTATAATGATAAAAAACCCCCTTAAAAATCCCAGAATGTTCCCATTGCACAATTCTTATTTCTTTCCCTGAGATTTTTTTAAAAATTTTTTCGATGTTAAAGTCATTTTTTCAGTTTTTAAAAAGCCTCCGTTTGGGTTTTTTTTTTTTTTTTTTTCAAAAAAATTAAGAAACACTGCGATAAAATGAAAAAAATTTTTGTTTTATTATTCTATTATCATTGTTATTATTTTTATTTTTTATATTATTATTTTTATTATTATTATTTTTTTTATTTTTTTTATTTTTTTTATTATTATTATTTCATTTTTAATATTAGTATTTTATAATTCTTTTTATTTTTATTACTGTTATTTTTATCATCATCATCATTTAAAAACATCACCACCCTCTTCGCAGCAGCAGATTTTCATTATCAGTATCATCATCGTCATCTCATTTCATCATCATCATTTTCCTCACATCATCACCATAAATTAAAAACATCATATCACCATTATCATCATTTCATCACATCATC
The DNA here is from genome assembly GCF_015228065.2 of Penaeus monodon. NCBI lineage: Eukaryota > Metazoa > Arthropoda > Malacostraca > Decapoda > Penaeidae > Penaeus > Penaeus monodon. The sequence goes on along the minus strand of NW_023649393.1, from coordinate 2,550 downwards.
ATCTCATCACCACCATCATCATCAATATCAAATCACATTATTGTTTTACTTCATCTAGTTATCGGAAAATATGGGTGATATTTTATTTCAATTCAATGATTAATTCTATTTCATATTATTAGTTTAAAAGGGTTTTTTTTCATTTAATGTAATTTTAAAAAAGAGAATAGGGGGATAGTGATGAAACAAACATATTTCAAATTAATTATTTTTAATAAGAAAAAACATATAATCGTAAGTGGATAATGAAAAAAAAAACATAATGAAGAAACTAATATTATAGCTGAAATTTTTAAAGTAGGCAAGCAAAAGTACTAATGTGATCTGTGTGTTTTCTCTTCTCTCTCTCCTCTCTCTCTCTCTCTCTCTCTCTCTTTCTCCCCCCCCCCCCCCTCTCTCTCTCCTTTCCATCTGTTTTTCTCTCTCCTTTTCTACTATCGATCCCCTCTCTTTCTCTCTCTTTATCTATCATCTATCTATCTATCTATCTATCTATTTATATATTAATTTTAATTATAATATAATATTATATTATTATAAAACGTTCACTATCCTCTGTCTATCTATCAAAACAGTAACGACCCAAACTATCTATCTTCTGTCCCATTATCCTCTATCATCAGGCCCGTCTTCCGAGGAATCTTATCGACCAAAATTTCGCCAAGCGACTTGAAAGTGAGTTCGCTTAATGCCCACCCCGCCCTCATGTTGTCATCTCAGCGCCCGCTTATCCGTATCTTTCCCCTCACAATTTCCGACATCCTCCAGCTCGGGGGGGGTTTTTATTTTAGTCTTCCCTCCCCCCCCCCCCCTACCCTTAACTATTTTTCCCCAACCTTTTAAAACCCTTAAAACCCCCTTTTTCCCTGTGTTGGGTTTTGAATGGGAACTTATCTGTCTAAAAAACGTTTTCGACCCAAACTTAATCATGTCAGTCACGAAAGTAAATCTTGTTTATTATTTTACTTTTTTGCATCAAAAAAATTCCCCTTTAAAATAATTTTTAAGGAATACATTGTTTTTTTTTTATAATTCGATGCAGTAAAAAACCCTTTTTAGGATAAAGGGGATAAGACCATTGCAAAGCGACGATTTATATGGTGTAAATTTTTAACAGACAGAATCTTCAGTACGATAAAAAAAATAATTTTAACAAAGCAGTTTATTAAAAGTCCCCTAAAAGGATTACTTACTCATCGTTGCACCCGACAGGATAAGATATATTCATATATTTGGGGTTTTATTTTATTGAGTTTTTTTTTATATTTTTACAAACATTGCCTCCGTGCCTAAAAACAAGCAAAAACTATATAAAAATCACACACGTGCACATGCACGCAACACCACTCGCACGCATTCCTCTCTCTCTTTCTCTCCACACCCAAAAAGCGCCCCGTAATACATAAAAGCACACCTTTATCAAACACACAATCGTCTTCAACCTCAACAAAACGGAATCCCCCAAAAGGGAAAAACATTATACAGTTGCACCCAAAACCCCGCCTCGTGATTGGGGTTTGACTGACGGGGGGCCCCCAGTCGATTTTTAAGGTCAAGAAAATTTTATGTAGGGGGAACGGGAGGGGGGGGGGGTAGAAAATGCGGGTGGGTAGGGGGACGCGATGGGGGGGGGGGAGGGAAAAGGGGGGGGGAGGGACAGGGAAAAAGGGGGAGGGATACCCGGGTTTTTCAGCTGACGGCGCCCGGGGGTCGGTCGAAAATTAATAGTGGGATATATAGTATCAAGGCTTGATATTGTATTCGTCAGTTGTAGTATGTGTGGGTAGGGGATTTGTGCTTTATATCATGGGTTGTGCGGTCTATAGGAGAAGGTATATCTATGGTCACATACTGATGCGGTGCTTTTTTCCCAAAACGGATTTTCATTCCCCGGGATAGCAAGTAATGGACACACTTACACTTACCTTCGACCAATTCACACCTTACACCATTTGCACAAACTTTTTCAACCCCACACCCCCACACACCACACACACCCACGCCCGGCGCGCGCCCTTCCCCTTCTCTCCTCCCTCTCTTCTATCTATCTATCTATCTATCTTTTCTCTGCCTCTCTCTTTCATACACTAACTAAACTTTACATCCTGAGCGATCATGAAACTGGAACTTTCCCGTAAGAATCTTTCTCGAATATATTAAAACACGATTCCCCCTTGGCAATAGATTATAAATAACTTGTCTCAAAGGATCAGTAGAACGCATTTAAAGTTTCTTTGGGGGGCTGCAGGTTGGCCGTTGGGAAGGTCTAGTTCTTTTCAGATGTCAAACAGTATTCAAAACCCTGCGTGTGTGCAATATATATATTATATATATATATATATATATAAAATATTTTAATATATATATATATATATAATATATATATAATTTTTCCTATATTATAACATACTATTTAACCCACACATAAAAATGACATTTTGGATTATTTACCCAGATGCGATAGTGATGCCCGCTCTTCGTTTTTATCTATATAAAACAACTGAATATTCTCCCTCAGGGTAAGCATGGGAGTTTTAAACCCCCCTTTTT
>NW_023649392.1:0-6415 GCF_015228065.2 Penaeus monodon | reverse complement strand
GAATAAAAAGGATGGAGATGATGATGAAAAAAACCTAAAAACCTACAAAAACCGGGCAAACATGTTTTAAAAGTTCACTTCAAAAATTGGGTGGAATAGGGACCATAACCCAAACTCCAAAAAAAAAACTCCATAATCCCAACACATTTTGGTTTTTGGGTTTAACCCAAACCAAATTTCCAAATCAAGCCACAAATAGAAAAGTAAAAATAGAGGGGTTCAGTTTTCCCAAAACGATATAGGGCACGTAGGGGGAGGAAAAAGAAGCGTTGGGTTCATAAAAACAAATTGGAAAAATGATAAAATGATACACATTACAGCTTCCTTCCCCCCCACCCTCCCCCACCTGCACCTAACTTTCCACCTCCCTCACCTGACCAAAACTCTCTTCTCCCCCCCTAACCTGAAACCCAACTTTCCCCCCCCTCACCGGCAACAAACTCTCCCCCCTTTTTCCCCCCACCTCCCACCCAACCTACCCACCTCCTTCCCCTTGCACCTAATTTTCCCCCTTTCCTCCGGCCCCCAAACCCTCTCCCCTTTTCCCCCCCAAACTCACCTCCGTTCCCCCAACCCCTCCCCTTTGCACTTATTCGGGGGCCCCCCTCCCCCCCCTGCACCCAATTTCCCCCCCTCCCCCCCCTCCCAAAAAAACTTTCCCCCCCCCCCACCTGCACCCAATTTTCCCCCCACCCCCTCACCTCCCACCCAACTCTCCCCTTCTCCCTCCCCTACCCCTAACTCTTTTCCCCCTTTCCCCTACCTAACCTAACTCTCTTCCCCCCTCCCCTACCTGCCCCCAAAACTCTCCCCCCCTACCCCTTTTCCCTCCCTAAAATACCCCCCCCCTTCTTTCCCTTCCCCCCCCAAACCCTTCCCCTTTTGGGATTTAACCCCGCCCGTTTCCCCCGAGTCCCAAAGGGCCCTTTCGGTTGAGGAGGGCCCGTTTTCAGGTGCTTTTTCCCCCTCCTCACCGAAAAAACGGGGCTTTAAGTGAGGTGGCCCCCGAATGCCGCCCCCCAACTTTTGCCCTCCTAAAAAATTCCTTCCCCCAGGAGGTCTGGAAATGTTAAAAAAAAAAAAAAAACAAAATAAAAAAAAAAAAAGAAAGGGAAAAAAAAATCATGATAATGAAATAATGCCAAAAAAAATTTAGCAAACAATGACAATTCTAGCCTTTTTTTAAAAGTTTTTAAAAGTAATTTAAAAATAAAGATAATAAAATTATTACTATTATTATGGGAAAAGGGAGATAAAAAAGAAAAAAAAAAAAAAATTCCCCTATGTTTTTTCAGGGCCAAGAAGAAGGAAAAGAAGAAGAAGAAGAAGAAGAAAAAAAAGAGCAGAAATGGGGACGAAACGAAGAAACACCAGCAGAAAAAAAAGAAAAAAAAACTTTTCCTTGTTTTCGGAAAAAAAGGGCACAAAAAAAAATGCCAGAAAAAGAAAATACCCCCCCTTCCCAAAGGTCCAGGGCGCAGAAGACCGGGACGCATCCCTCGAAGGCAAGGGGTGCACGTGCCCCTGGCACTGGGCAGGGAAAGCGGGGGGCTCCCGGGAGCCCGGGTTGCAGCGCCGGAACAGGAAACCCAGGTGACAGTGCGGCCACAAAACCTGGCCAGAAGTGCTAGGGTTGCAGCGCGTGAGGGTAAAGGGGGAGCTGTAGGGGGGGGGTTGGGGGGGGGGGGGGGAGGGGGGGGGAAGGATGGATGGGAAGAGGGGGGGGGGGGGAGAGGGGGGGGGGAGGGGGGGGGGTTTGGAGGGGGTGAAGGGGGGGGGATGGGGGAGGATGGTACAGGGAAAGGGGAGGGGGAGGTGGAAGGGATGAAGGGGGGGGGGGAGGGGGAGAAGGGAGAGGGAGGAGGCACGCAAAAGGGGGAAAAGGGAGGATGATGAGAGAGGGGAGTTGAAAGAACAAAAGGGGAGATAGAAGGGGGGAAGGATAGAGGGATGTTTGTAAGAAAATTGGAAAGGGGGGGGTGACACAAAGAGGAGGAGGAGAGGAGACAAAAGAAAAAGGGATAGGGGGGAGAAAGGGAGTGAAAAGATACACGGGGAGAGGGAGGGGGAGGAGGGAATAGTGCAAAAAAGGGGGAAAGGTGAAAGGAAGAGGGGATGAAAAGAAAAAAAGAGTTTGGGGGAAAGAAGGTAGCATAGTAGGGGACAAGAGGACAACAAAAAATTAGTTTTCTGGATTAATTAAAAATTATTAAACCCCAAAATGAAAGTTAAAAAATAATAACTAAGATGAAGTATAAATGTCCCCCAGAAATGCTTGAAAAAAACGTAATAAAAAAAAAGGCTAAAATCAAAGCATATTCCAAATCATCGTATTCAAAACTTTAGCTTTCCTTCGGATACCTGAAAAGTGGTGAGTAATTAAGCTTTTGATAAAAGCATCATATTCTTGAAAAACCCACTACCCCGTGAAAAATGTCTTCTGGTATGGCCCTTTTTTATTAATTGCTATTTATATCCTCCCCGTTTTCCCAAAATTTTTTGGCTTGAATCCAAACTTTGTTTCAACAATTTGCTCATGATAAGTAAATTTTCTTGGTGAATTTCACGCGGTTTTGGGTTTTCTAAGTCACAATCGGGGGAAAAAAATTTTGTTAATAATTCCCCCAAAGGGGTGAAAAAGCAGTTGCCTTGTTTGGAGACTATGGGCCCTTTTCATTTTCTTTAATTCCGTTATATCTAGAACTGAAGAAAATTTTTTCCCTTTTGCATGGTTGATTTTTTTCCTTTTTCTCTTCATCTTTCTTGTGAGTAGATTTGCACATCTTTGTCATCGTCAGATAAAGTATTATCATTAAACCCTACGAAGAGAAAAAAGGATTAGCAGAAAAAACAAAAAGATATAGTTATTAAATCCCCATAGGGGCAAAAAACAAAACAAAAAAGTAATGGTTCTTACCTTTTGATGAGCTTTCCCTGCCCCCTCTTTGTACCTCTATAGCCCAAAGGCTCAGGGCCCTCTGATGAATTTCAAGGCGTCATATGGGGTTTTCTGCCCGTTTTGAATCCCCCTTGTCAGGGGGGGTTATGGTCTTATCCTTCTCTTAAGAGCAAGGGGTTTGCGTGCACAGCCCCCTCCCTTCTTTAGACGATTCCGGTCCCGGTGAATTTGATAATGAGGCTTGTTTAGTTTCCCTTTTTTTCCCTCAGGGTCCAGCAGACACATCCTCGACAAGGATGAGCCCCTTCGCTCTGCTCAGGGATTATGATTTTTCATAGTCATTTTTTCCTTTTTACGGGGGGGAGGATTCATAATGATCCCCCAAAATTTAGTAAGCCTTTTGCCATAGTCCTTTTTTTTGGGAAAAAAAATTTTCTTAAAAAAAAAATATTTAAAAAACACCCAATCCTAATTCACTTTAGAAAAGATGAACAATTTTGAAAAAAAAACAAATAGTTAAAAATAAATTTTCACATTTTTAAATCAAATGGTGGAGAAAAAAAAAGAAAGGAAAACAAGAAATAGAGGGGGAAGGGGGGAGGGGGGAGGGAGGGGGGGGGAGGGGGGGGGGGGGGGGGGGGGGGGGGGGGGGGGGGGGGGGAAGGGGGAAGAGAGAGAAGGAGAGAGATGAGAGGGGAGAGGAGAGGAGGAGAGGGGGGAGAGGAGGAAGGGGAGAGAGAGAAGGAGAAAGGGGGAGAAGGGGAGGAAGAGAGGGAAGGTATGTTTTTGTGGGTTAGGGGGCGGGTTTTTTATTGGGGGGAGGGGGGGGAAATGTGTGGAGGGTGGGTGTGGGGATGGTTTTATGTTGTGTTTTGGGGGTATATATGTGAGTTGGGGGTATTATGTGTTTTTTTGTGAATTTATTATGTTGGATTATGTGTAGGGGTTTTTTGTAGTTTTTGTGAAATGGTGTTATGTATAGTAAAAAAAGTTTTTTCATGATATACTGTGTCTTTTTTATTTTGTATGATGTATATATGTATATGATAGGTATATTTATGGTTGTGTATATATTTGTAGTATATTAGGGGTGAACATAAATAAACCCATATATACATAAATGTGGAACCCAAACCCCACAAAACAAAAAACACACCAAAACACACACACACACACACACACACAAAACACACAAAAAAAAAAAATGTATAATTGGGGGGAGCCCCCGTGGAAAAGGAGTATTTTGCTGCCTCCCCGCCGCCCCCAAACAGCTCAAAAAACCCATTGGGTCTCATGGTCCCGCAGATCAGGGGGAAATGGGGACTTCCCCGGATCACAGGAGCCAGCCGGGGTTCCCGGGGGTTTCCTCGGCACCAGAAAAAACCTTTCCCGGGGGGTTCCCGGGCCCCCCTTCCCACGGTAAATTGGACTTCGCCCTGGGATAGGGGGGCCCCAGGATGGGCCCCTTGGGGCAGCGTTGGTTTCAAAAGCTGCTTTGTCGAGGTCCCCATGACGATGGGCCCCCCCACGGCAGCCAGGTCAGGGGCGCCCCCCCCCCCGGAAAAAGGGCGACCAACCGAACAAAACAATAGCCGATCAAAAATAATAAAAAGAAAGGAATTATGAAACAGTAAGACAACAAATCAGAAAATGGAAAAAGGAATACATGGGGACAGAAAAGTTTTAAACAGATAAGCAGCAAACCATAGAATACCACCCGGCACAAACGAGAAAAAATATTTAAGAATTTCCTGATAAAGTTAAAGATTTTAACATGAAACATTCAAAACAAAAAGACAAAGATTATCAAACTTTTCACACTATAATGGGCAAAGGGTAAAACCAGGTTGGGCGTCTTTCCTAATAATTTAAAGTAAAAAGCGAAAGAAAGTTGACTTGCAAACCGGCGATCAAACATAAAACTATTTTTTTCCCTGGTCACTTTGAAGAAATTGAATTTATAATTAAGGAGAGAAAGGATATTTTTTGTTAGTGAAACCTTTTAATTAAAAATATCTAAATAAAGCAGCAGTAGAAGACATCTGTGAACGCACAAATGTTTATTTTTCTTCCTCGCCCACAATAATAGACACCCTCATTGCCACCGCAAATTTTTTCTTTTCAGAGAAATGTCAATAAAGGGTAAAAACCCCTTTTTATTAAGTGATTTAAAGACGATCTAAATAAAAAAAGGAAATTTAATTAATAAAAAAAATCAAAAAAAAAAAGAAGCCTACAAGGATACAGAAAAACACCCATCTATATTAATATTATAATAACAAAAAAAAAAAAACGATACATACTTACACAAAAAGTTACTCCCCTGCCACATGGATCACGAGCTTTTAACCAAGATCTTAAATGTAAAAAAAAAAATCATAAAAAAATTCTCGTGATTTTAACGCATACAAAACCTCAGTTACTCTGCCAAAAAACTACAGCCAACGAGCGTCATTTCAGGAAATTAACAACAGATGGGCGTTTACAGGCAAATTTAAAAATTCAAAGATATGAAATAAAAATGGCATGGAGCCTCGGGTCTTTTTTAAAAAAAAAACAGTTGATTCTCCCCCCTTTGGGTAAAAAGACTTTTTATAAAAAAATCTCAAAATAAAAAAGATTTTCATCACCCCCCATGCGGATATAAAAAGTAAAAAGAGAAATCTGAAAACATCACCCATTTTTGAAAGTAAATCAAACCCAAAACTAAATGAAAAGAGCCCTATAACAAAAAATTATCAGACCGAACAGTAGTGTAGAAACAATTTCCCGACAATAAAAATACGGCGAATTCCTAGGGCGGAGGCAAGATATCTTTATAACCGCAGCCTACCCTCAACTGCATACTATTGACGTCATACAACAAATCATAGCATCGGGTTTATCCATCACTTTTAAAATAGGGATATAACACCTATTTTAAATCCGGGGAAAAGATGAAAATAATGATTATCCCCCTACTATAAACCAGATAAAAACTTCTCGGAAAAAAAGTGCAAACAAAATTTAAACCAAATTTTTTGGGAAGCAAAAACCCTTTCAAGCAATACGGTTTAGGAGTAAAATTCAACGGAAAAAGTATACTAAACGTCATAATGAAATTTTTAAAATAGAACACCCGATAAATGTGTCACCTATGGGGAAAACGAAGGCCTTGACAGTGTAACCCTGAAAATTTTTGGAAACAACAAATCACGAGAAAATAACGTTGGGTTAAATAATAAAATAATAAAAATAAAAATAATAATAATAAAATAATAATAATAAAATAATAAAAAATGTCCGCGGGGAACTAAAGTCAAAAAATTTATGAAAAAAATATAATCAAAGCAACAAACCCTTTTGTTCGGTGTTCACAAAGCTCAATCAGGCCAACTATTCATTATATTCATTAACAATTGCATCAATTTTTAAAAGAATATCCTTTTTATTTAAAATTTTTTCAAGCTGCCTCTGAACAATATAATAAAAGACGCAAAAAAACTTTTTGGGGTTTTAAAAAAAAAGAATGGGGCT
>NW_023649390.1:0-6417 GCF_015228065.2 Penaeus monodon | reverse complement strand
ATTTCCGTTCCATGCCCTTGCATAAGCAACTTGTCAACGCAATTGGGCGGTAGGAGATAGAAGTCTGGGATTACCCCCCCCTTTAATATGGGAATGATGGGGGGCAAAGTCCTGATTTTGGGAAAAAGTGGCTTTTCCCAAATTTCATACACAACTGAGTTCATACACTGTAAACAATCGTTTTTTCCCCCAAACAAGGGAAAGGTAAAAATATGTAAGGTCAAAGATCTACTAATTGATCCTTTGTGGCTAAGCACTGCAGAAAAATCAGTGCAGAGAATTTCAAAAAAATTTAAAGAAAGCACAGCTTTTTCCCCATCTTTATTCATTTTCCCGTCGTTTTTGGGATACATAAACATATATATAAAAATATTTATAAATAAAATTTTAAATTAATATAATAAAATAATGATGTATAGTATATATACAATACCGGGGGGCACCGGTGGAAAATTGTTTTAGAAACCAAATATAAGGAGATGACCGAGGTATTTCATGAAAGATGGAATAAGCAATGCCGCATGAATCGATAGAAAAAACCCCCTCCCTGACCAGGTCGAATTTAGGTCACTCCGGGTAAAAAACCAGAGGCCGTGAAAAACCAACCGTGCCACAAGACCCACTAAAAGGATGTGCAAAACTAGGATCTTACTAGCTCCATAGCCATTCCCCGTCTACTCTTATTTGAGTAATGTAGCGAAGTTTTTCCCGCTCACTCCCTGGGGGCACCGGTGGAAATTGTTTTAGAATCCAAATCCTAAGTAGATGTACCGAGGTATATTTATGAAAGATGGAATAACCAATGCCGTAGATATCGAAAATAACAACCCTAACTGACCAGGACTCGCACCTAGGCCACCCCGGGTATAAAAACCGGGGGCCCAAAAACCTAATCCAACGTCCCACACGACCACAAAAAAGGAAAAAGTTGAAACTGGGATCTTACTAGCCCCATAGACATTCCTATCTTTTATATGAGTAATGTAGCGAAGTTTTCGTCACTCCCGTGGCACTCGGTAAAAAATTGATTTAGCAATTCAAATTTTCCCAAGGCAGTGTATGAGGTATATTTAAAAAGATGAAAGCTAGTAAGATCCAGTTGCCCACTTTTTTGTGGGGGTCTGTTGCAGGTTTTGGTTTAGCACTGGCCTCCGGTTGTCTTACCCGGAGTGACCTAGGTTGAGTCCTGGTCAGGGAGGGGGGGGTTTTATAATATATAATTTTATATATATAATATAAAATTTTAAAATTTATATATATATATTATTATATAATATATATAATTATATGTAAGTATAATATATTTAATATAATAATTATAATTTTGGTTTTGGTGTGTGTGTTTGTGTTTTTGTGTGTGTGTGTGTAGTGTGTGTTTGTGTGTGTGTGTGGGAAAATTTTGTATTGTTATATATATATAAAATATATATATAAAATTATTATAATATATTATATATTTAATATTCATATTTTTATATTTTATATTATATATATATAAAATTAATATATAAATATATTTTTGTATATGTTTTTTATGACCCTACGTTTATATGTTTTGTATATAATATATATGTATTATTTATATATATAATAATAATATATATATTATATAAAAATATATTATTAATTTTACTTTTAACTACATATAATATATATAATAATATATTTTATATATATTATAATAATATTAATATGTATGTATATGTAAAATTTTAGTATGATACGTTTTATGTATTTGTATAATATATTATATATATTATATAATATTATTATATATATATATATATATTTTTTATATATATAATATATACATTTTGAGAGAGAAATATTTTTATATATATGTATATATATATATAAATAATATAAATATATATATATAATATATTTATATAGGGGGATATAAAATTTTAATATTTTAATATTATATATATAATATATTAATATTTTAATACTATAAACGTTTTACAACATGAAATGTACATATACATAAACAACTTTATAAATATATATATATATATATATTATATATATAATTTTTAATATAAAATTTTTCCTCAACCCCACCCCCACAACCACACACACCACACCCCACACCACACACATATATATATATATTATATATATATATTAATTATATATATGTATATATATATATATAGTTATTATATAATATAATATAATTTTATATATATTTATTTATATTATATTATATAGGTGGTGTATGTGTGTGTGTGTCTGTTTTTTTGTGTGTGGTACAAACACACTTTCGTACACACACACAACACTATGTAATAATATATATATATTAATATATAATATTATAATATATATTATATTTGGTGTGTGTGTGTGTGGGTGTGTAGTGTTATGTTTTGGTGTGTATGGTGTGTGTGTGTGTGTGTGTTGTGGGTTTTGGGTGTTTTTGGGGTGTGTGTGTGTGTGATAACATTATAAAATTTACTAAAAAAGTTAAAAGTGTGTGTTCGTATGTGTGTGTGTTTATGTATATGTTTCGTGTGTGTATGTGTCGGGGTGTGTGTGGGGTTTTGGGAGAATAATATAAAAAATAATATAAAAATTATAATATATATATATATATTTTAATATATATATTTTTGGTTGTGTGGTGGTGTGTTTTGTGTGGTGTGTGTGTGTGTATGTAGTTAAAAAAATATATATTTTATTATATAAATATATAATAATATAAAATATATATTTTAAAAATATAATATATATATTTGTTATATATATATTATTATATATATAATTTTTAATTTATATAGTGTGTGTGTGTGTGTGTGTGTGTGTGTGTGTTTTGGTTTTGGTGTGTGGTGTATACTTATATATATATATATAAAATATATATTATATATTAAAGTATATATATTTATATATAAAATTATTATATATAAATATATATATGTGTGTGGTGTGTGTGTGTGTGTGTGTGTGTGTGTGTGTGTGTGTGTGTGTGTGTTTGTGTGTGGTGTGTGATATTTTTTAATATATTATATTATATATATTTTTTTTTAAATTTATATATATTATGTATTTATATATAATATATTATAATATATATTATATTAATTTACATGATATTTACCTATATTATATATATATATATATATAAATATATATATAATATTTTAAAATATATAATAAAATTTATATATATAATATATATATATTTTATAAATATATATATATAAAGTGCATAATTATATTTTATATATTTTATATATATATAATAATAAGTATAAAATAATAATATTATATATATATATAATATAAAATGTTGTATATAACATAATGTGTATATATAGTATATAGGAAAATTAATATAAATATATAATATAATATTTTTTTAAAATAAATATTATATATAAAAAAAACTTAAGAAAAATATAAAAATTAACATAAATAAAAAACACTCTCACACACAAAACACACACATTACACACACCCCCACACCCCACCACACCCCATAGACACAAAACAACAATACAAAAACAAAACATTATAACAGAAAAACAAGAAAACACCACACACACACACAGGCCCAAAAACCACACACACACACATAAAAATTAAAATTTTATATATATATATATTATATTATATATATTTATAATATTATTACACACACACACATTTATATATAATATAAATATATTATAATATTATATAATAAAATTATATATATTTATATATATATTATATATTAATATTTTAACATATATATATATATACTAAATTTAAGTTCATGCTGTGCCCACGGCGGCTCAAAATGAACCACGTTAAAAGTAAAGAAAAAAAAAGAAAAAAATATATATATAGTGATAAATATATAAAATATAATACAAATATATAATGAAATTTATATATGTATAATATATTTATATATTTAAACATATAATATATTTTTTTTTTTTTCTTTTCTTTACTTTTAAAGTGGGTTCATGTTTGAGCCGCCCCGGTGGCACAGCATAAATTTTTAATTGAGTAAATAAATATATGATAATATTATATATAATATATATATAAAATATATATAATATTAATTAAAATATATATATTATATAATAAATATATATAAATGTGTGGGTGTATATTATATAAATATAAATATAAATTTTAATTTAATATATATATATATAAATTTTGGGTTTGGGTGGTGTGGGTCTGTGGTGTGTGGTGTTGCTTTTTTTCTGTGTATATTGGTGTGTTGTTTGTATGGGGAGTGGTCTAGGGGTTTGGGTGTGTGTGTGTGTGTGTGAATGGGTGTGTGTGTGGAGGGGTGTTTTTTATGGATATATGAAATATTTCAAGAATTTTTTAATATATATTTATTTTAAATATAATATTCATATATTTAATATATACCCATTTTTTTTAAACATATATATAAACATATAGTTATAAAATACATATATATATATATATTATATATAAATATATATTACATATATATATATATATATAATATATAAAATTAATATTTTTGCATTTATATATATAATATAATATTTGAGAGTCTCTATCCTCTCTCTCAATATGTTGTAAATATATTTTAAAATATAAATATATATTATATATAATATATATAATTAATAAAATAATATATATATATAAAAACGATACACACAACCACACAAAACAACACACAACCCCACACACCCCACACACACCACACAACCACACACACAACAAATAATATATTAAATATATATAAAATTATAAAATATAAATTTATACTTTATATATTATAAAAATATATATATAAAATATATATATATAATTATATATATTTATTATATAAAGTAACACACACACACACAAACCACCACACACACACACACACACACACACCAACATATTATATATAATATAAAATAATAATATAATATATATAAAAAATTTAAATAATATATATATATATAATTATAATTATATGAAAATTATTTTTTAAATATATTATATATATAATATATACTATATAATAATAACACACACACAACACACAGACACACACACAAAACACACACATATATTAATATTATAATTATATATAATAATATATATATATATATATTTATATATATATTATACACAGACCCACCACACACAGACATACACACACGTAAAAATACATAAAACACACCATACAGAGACAACACATTTACAATTTATTTTAAAAATTTTTATTATGTGTATGCACAACCACACACCCCAACAACACACACACACACACACACACACACACCCAACCACATACAACACACACATACACTCACACACACACACACCACCACCACCACACAAATATATATATATAATATATATATATTTTATATATAATATTATATATAATACATATTGTGTGTGGTGTGTACGAATGTGTGTTTGTAAAAACCCCAAAAACCACAGAACACAACAAACAACCCCTATATATATATATATATTTTATATATATATATAATATATATAAATTTTATATTACTATATATATATATAACATATATATATATATAATAATATAAATATATAAAATAAAATATATATATATTTATTATAATTATAAAATATATAATATTATATAATGGGGTTGGGGTGTGTGTGTGGTTGTGGTTGGGTGTGTGTGGTGTAGGAATATGTATATATAAAATTAATAAAAATTATATATATATATTATATATTATATATTTTGTATGATGTATATGTACATTCATGTTGTTACGTTTAATGTATTTATATATATATATATATATTAATAAAATATATTTATATGAATATAAAATATATATAAATATATATAATTTATTTATTATATAATATATATATATAATTATACAAAAAAAACGTAGATACATAAATATACATTAATACTATATGTATATAAAATTATATATATATTATACATATAATTCCTAACACCAAAACAACAACACACATAACACACACACACATACACACACACACACACACAAAAACCCATAATAATATAATATATAATATAAAATAATAAATACTAAAAATTATATATATATATATATATATATATTATAATTATATATATATATATATTTTAAAATATAAAATATATTAATAACACCCCCCTGACCAGGCCCAAACCCTAGGTCACCCCGGATGACCCCGGAGGCCAGTGCTAAAAACCGTGACACACGACCACTAAAAGGATTTGTGCAACGGGATCTTACTAGTTTTCTTTTCATAAAAAACCTCAGTACATCTGCCTTGGGATTTAAATTTTGCAAAATCAATTTCCACCGAGTGCCCAGGGGAAGGAGGTAAAACTCGCATCTTACTAAAGTATAAGTAGATAGGTAATGTCTATGGAGTAGTAAGATCCTAGTTGCACACTCCTTTTGTGGGTGTGTGGAAGGGTTTGGGTTTAGG
>NW_023649389.1:0-6417 GCF_015228065.2 Penaeus monodon | reverse complement strand
AAATTTTTTTTTTTTTTTGTAATTTTAAATAAAATTTTTTTTAAAAAATAAAAAAAAAAATTTATATAATTTAAATTTATTATATATAAAATAAAAAAAAATTTTATATTTTTAAATAATTTTTTTAAATATATATAATAAATTTAAAATAAAATTTAAATTTAAAAATTTTTTTAAAAAAAAAAAAAATTTTTTTTTTTTTTTTTTTTTTTTTAAAAAATTTTTTTAAACATTAATATATAATATATATAAAATATATAAAATATAATATATAAATAATAATTATATATATAATAAAAAAAAAAAAACAAAAAAAAAACAAAAAAAAAAATATTATATATATAATATTTTAAATATATATATTTTTTTTTTTTTTTTTCATTCCTTATAAAAAATAAATTTAATAATATATATAATATTATAATATTATATATATATAAATATATATATTTAAAAAATTTATATTTATACCACAAACACACACACAACACACACACACACCAACACAAAACAAACAAAATTATATATTTTAATTTTAAAATTATATATTTATATATTTATATATATATTTTTTGGGTTTGGTTTTTGGGTTTTTTTTTTTGGGGGTTTGGGTTTTATTTTTTGGGGTAAAAATAAAAATTTTTATAATATATATATATTATATATTATTATATAAATTTATTTATGAAAAAAAATAAAAAAAAAAAAATTTAATATTTTATATTTTATACTATTTTTATATATATATATATATATATATAATATATATATATATTTTATTTGTGTGTTTTGGTGTGGGGTGTGTGTGTGTGTTGTGGTGTTGTGTGGGGTTTTTGTGTGTGTTGTGATAATATAATTTTATTAAAATATATTATATTATATATATATTTTAAAATATAATATATATATTTTAATATATAGATATATTTATATTATTATTATTATTATTATCATTATATATATATATATATATATATATATATATATATATATATATAGAGAGAGTTATATATGTGTGTGTGTGTGTGTGTGTGTGTGGGGTGTGTGGTGGTGTGTGTGTTTTGTGTGTTGTGTTGTTTTTTTAATAAAATATATATTATTATAATAATATATTTTTAAAATTTTATATATATATATATTATAATTATTTTTTTTTTTTTATTTTTTATAAATAAATATATATATTATATATATAATTATATCTATATATATAATAATTTTTTTTTTATTGCCCCCCCCCAATTAATTTTTATATATATATTATTTAATTATATAATTTTTATAATTATTTTAATTTGTTGTGTGGTGTGTGTGTGTGTGTGTTGTGTGGGGGGTTTTTTTTTTTTTTTTTATTTTTTTTTTTAATAAATATATAATAATATATATTATATTTATTATATATATATTTTATATATTTAATATATATATATTATATATATATACATATATATATATTATATATATAATTATTTTAATATATATAATAATAAAATATATATATTATATATATATCTGTGTGTGGGTGTGTGTTGTGTGTGTGTTTTTGGTGTGTGTGTGTGTGTGTGTTGGGTAGCTATATATGTTTAAATAACATATTAAATATAAATAAATAATTAAAATATATATATTTATTATATTATATATATAATTTTATAATATATTAATAATTATATAAATATAATTTTAATAAAAACATACATTGTGTGTGGTGTGATGTGGTTTGTGCGTGTGTATGTATGTATAAAAATGTATAAAAATTTTTATTATATATAAATATAATTATATTATATAATAATTTTATGTAAAAATATTTATAACATTTATAAGTATATAATACATTTATAATTTTTAAATTATATATTTGTTTTAAATATTTAAAATTATATTATATTATATATTATATATATATATATATGTATTATTATATATATATATTATATATATATTATATATATATATATATATATTTTGTGTTGTGGTATGTGTGTGTGTTGTATGTGTGTGTGGTGTGGATGCAATTAGTATTTATACAAATAAAAATATATATATTATATATATATATATATATATTATAATATATTATATATATAAAAATAAAAGCATACATTGTGTGTGTTGTGTGTGTGTGTGGTTGTGCGTGTGTATTATGTAATATATGTATAATAATATAATATAAAAATATATAATATATATATATTATATATATATATATTATACGCACATATATATACAGGTATGTATATATATATATATAATAATATATATATATATATATATATTATATTATATATTATATGTATATAAAATCTATATTATATCTATTCTATCATCATCTTCTATCTATCTATCTATCTATCTATCATCTATCTCTCTCTCTCTCTCTCTCTCTCTCTATTATTTTTAAATATATATAATATATATATATTTTATATATGTGTGTGTGTGTGTGAGGGGTTGTGTGTGGTTGTGTGGGTTGTGTGGGTGTGTGTGCATGTGTGTTTGTGTGTGTAAGTTATATAATATATATTTTTATATATATTATATATATATTATATATATATATATATTGAGTGTGTGTGTGTGTTGTGTGTGTGTGGTTGTGTGTGTGTGTATAAATATATTATTATATAAAATTATATATATATATAATATAATATATTTAATTTTTATAAATATATATAAAATTTTGTATAATAATTATTTGTATATAATATATATTATATATATATATTATATATATTATATATATAATATATATATGTGTTGTGTGTGTTTGTGTGTGTGGGTGTGTGTGTGTGTGTGTGTGTGTGGTGTGTGTGTTGTGTGTTTGTATTTTTGGGTTTTGTGTGGTATAAGTATATATATTAATATATATATTATATATATATATATATATATTAATATATATATATATATTAATGATAAAAATAAGATTTAAAAACGTTATTATTGTTATTATTATTTTTTTATATTATTTTTTAGTTTTATTAGTATAGAGTAAAATTTATATATTTAACGGCAATAATTGCAATAATAAGATAATAATTGAAAAAGAGAAAACTTTGCAAAATGATGAAAATGATGATGATAATGATGAAAAAGATGATAAGGATGATAACGAAAATAATGATGATAATCAGATAATAATGATGATAATAACAGGAATTGGTCCATATAAATAAAAAAGGAAAAAGAAAAAAACCCCAAAAAGTGAAAAGCGGCAAATCTAGCGAAATATAGCCTTTGAGAGTAGACCCCAAAAAGGGGTTTTTTTCCATTCATTGATGATTTGGCAATTATTAGGGAAATGATGATAAAAATTTCCCAGAATTCTTTTAAAATATGACAAAATGATGATAAAAGTGGAATAAAAAAATTTGGAAACATTTGATGATTATTAATTTTTATATTATCTTATTATCATTATTTTTTTTATTATTTTTATTATTATTATTTTTAAATTTTATTTTTATTATTATTTATTATTACTTTATTATTTTTTATTTTTATTATTTAATTATTAGTATTTTGCCAAAAAAAAAATTTATAACTGTAATAATAACAATAATAAAATAATAAGTATAATTATAATAATACTATTGTTATAATTTTTTATTAAATTATTATTTTTTAATTATCATTATTTTATTTTATGGTAGTAAAATTGTAAAATAATTATTTAACGAAAATAATTACAGTAAAAAAGATATAAAAATGTTTATAGAAACGTTATTTTTTTTTTATTATTGTTATTACTATTATTTTTGAGTTTTTATTAGTAAGAGTAAAATTTTTTTTATAACTGCAATAATTGCAATAATAATGAATAATTGCAAAAATGATGAAAATAATTGCAATAATGATGATAATGATGATGATAAAATGTTTAAAAGATGATGATAACGAAAATAAGATGATAATCATGTTTATAAGATGAAATAACAGGAAGGGGTTTCCATATATAAAAAAAAAAAGGGGAAAAGAAAAAAAACCCAAAATGAAAAACGGCAAATCAGAAAATATACCCTTTTGAGAGAACCCAAAAATAGTTTTTTTCCTTTTTTTGATGATTCTGGAATTTTTAGGGAAATAATGATAATAATTAAGAATTCTATTAATCATGACAAAAATGGAAAAAAGTGGAAAAAGGGAAAATTTTGGATAACATTGAGATTTTTAATATTATTATATTATCATTATTATCTCATTATTACCCTTATTATTATTATTTTTATTATTTTTTTATTTTTTATTATTATTATTTTATCATTGTTATTATTTAATTATTAGTATTTTGAAAAAAAATAATTATAACTGTAAAATAAAAATAATAATAAAATAAGTATATTATAAAAATTATTGTTATAATTTGTTTTTAATATTATTTTTGTTTTTATTATCTTTATTATTTTTTTTATGGTAGTTAATTGTAAAAATAATTTTTTAAAAACGAAATAATACAGTAATAACAAATTTTAATTGAAATAATGAAAAATAATGATTATAGAAAGTTTTATTGTTATTATTATTGTTATTACTATTATTATTATAGTTGTTATTAGTATAGATGTAAAATTATATATTATAACTGCAATAATTGCAATAATAATGATAATAATTGCAATAATGATGATAATAATAGCAATAATGATGATAATGATGATGATAATGATGATAATGATGATGATAACGATAATAATGTGATAATCATGATAATAATGATGATAATAACGGGAAATTTGGGTGTCCATATATAAAAAAAAAAAGGTAAAAGAAAAAAACCCCAAAAAGTCGAAAAAGCGGCAAATCTAGCGAAATATAGCCTTTGAGAGTAGACTCCAAAATGCCCGTTTTTTCCATTCATTTGATGATTCGGGCAATTATTAGGGTAATAATGATAATAATTACCAGAATTCTATTAATCATGACAATAATGATGATAAAAGTGAGAATAAAGAGAATTTGGATAACATTTGATGATTATTAATATTATTACTATTATCTTTATTATCATCATTATTATCATTATTATTATTATTATTATTATTATTATTTTTTTATTATTATTATTATCATTATTATTATTACTTTAATTATTAGTATTATTGCCAAAAAATATGTTATAACTGTAATAAAAACAATAATAAAATAATAAGTATAATTATAATAATACTAATTGTTATAATATTGTTATTAATATTATTATTGTTATTATTATCATTATTATTATTTTTACTGGTAGTATAATTGTAAAAATAATTATTATAACAGTAATAATTACAGTAATAACGATATCAATTGGAATAATGATATAAATAATGATTATAAAAACGTTATTATTGTTATTTTTTATTTTTATTTACTATTATTATTGTAGTTGTTATAAGTATAGATGAAAAATTATATATTATAACTCCCAATAATTGCAAAAATAATGATAAAAAATTGCAATAATGATGATAATTTTTGCAAAAAATGATGATAATGTATGATGATAATGATGATAATGATGATAATGATGATGATAACGATAATAATGATGATAATAACAGGAATTGTGTCCATATATAATAAAAAAAAAAGGTAAAAGAAAAAAAATCCCAAAAGTCGAAAAAGCGGCAAAATCTAGCGAAATATAGCCTTTTGAGAGTAGACTCCAAAATGACGTTTTTTCCATTCATTTGATGATTTTGGCAATAATTAGGGTAATAATGATAATAATTACCAGAATTCTATTAATCATGACAATAATGATGATAAAAGTGAGAATAAAGAGAATTTCGATAACATTTGATGATTATTAATATTATTACTATTATCATTATTATCATCATTATTATCATTATTATTATTATTATTATTATTATTATTATTATTATTATTATTATTATTATCATTATTATTATTACTTTATTTTTTAGTATTATTGCCAAAAAATATATTATAACTGTAATAATTACAGTAATAACGATATTAATTGAAATAATGATATAAATAATGATTATAGAAACGTTATTATTTTATTATTATTGTTATTACTATTATTTTGTAGTTGTTATTAGTATAGATGTAAAATTATATATTATAACTGCAATAATTCCCAATAATAATGATAATAATTTGCAAAATGATGATAATAATTGCAATAATGATGATAATAATTGCAATAATGATGATAATGATGATGATAATGATGATAATGATGATAATGATGATGATAACGATAATATGATGATAATCATGTAATAATGATGATAATAACAGGAATTGTGTCCATATATAATAAAAAAAAAAAAAAAAGGTATTAGAAAAATAAATCCCAAAAGTCGAAAAAGCGGAAAAATCTAGCGACCTAACGGGCCCCCAAAGTCCTGAATTGGCTTGTCCGGGAAACCCTTAGGGTAGGGGTTTGCCTCA
>NW_023649388.1:2500-6418 GCF_015228065.2 Penaeus monodon | reverse complement strand
AATCGTCTGAACTTAACTTGTTAACCCCGTGCATAACAGAATTTACAGATTTAATATTTTTTCAAGGGGGTCTGTAGGATTCTTTGAATTTTGACTTCATCAGTAGATAACAGAAAGGGATTTCAAAAACGGATTTTTTTTTAAATGAAATACGGGTTATTTTTGGGTTTTGAACAAAATCATTGAACTCAGAGGGTACGTTGTATTTGTCTCGCCATCCTCTCTCTTTCCCCTCTTTTCCCTCTCTCTCTCTTCTCTCTCTTCTCCTCTCCTCTCTCTCTCTCTCTCTCTCTCTCTCTCCTCTTTTCTTCTCCTTTCTCCTCCCCCCTCCTCTCCTCTCTTCTCCCCCTCCCTCTCCTCCCCCCTCCTCCCCCTCCCCCCTCCCCTCCTCCCCCCCTCCTCTCTTCCTCCTCGGACTCCCTTCCCCTCCTCTTTTCCCCCTTCCCCAATCCCACTCCCCCTTACCTCTCCCCCCCCCCCTTTCCTCCCCCCCCAGATGAACGAAGGGCGAATCCCCACCAGTGCAAAACCCATTGTTCGGTGCAGGGATCGCGATATACACCCCCTTCCAGGCCTTCGTCAAGAGGGAGCGGTAAGGAAGCAAGGACGGGGAATGAAGTGGGAAGGAGGAAAAAGTAGAGGAGAAGTATTTAAGGGGAAAGATAAAGGATAGAGAGAGAAGTAGTGAAGAGGGGGGGATAGGAAAGAGAAGGATAAAAAAAGGGAAAAGAGGGAATAAGGAAGAAGAAAAATAGGAAGAAGAGAATAAATGGGGAGGAGGGAAAACGAGGAAAGGGGGGGGAAAGGAAATGGGGAAAAGGGGGAATAAGGATAGGGGAAAAGTGGGAAAGAAGGGGAAAGGGAATAGTGAGAAAAGTGGGGAAGAAAAAAATAAAAATAGGGAGATAGTTGAAACGGGGAGGAAAACAAGAAGAAGAATAAGGAAAAGGAGAAAGGTAGATGATGAGGATATGATGCAATAAATATAAGGGGCAGGGGAGATGAGGATAAAGATAAAGACAAATTTTAAAGGGAAAAAATAATTTATATTTAAAATGAGAAGAGAAGGATAAAGATTTAGGAGAGAAAGGGAAGGGGAAAATTTTAAAATTTTTGAAGATAGGGAGAAGGAGGACGAAGAAAAGGCTAAGGAGATAGAGAGGCGATGAAAGGAGCTAAAGGGGAAAAAAAAAAAGGATAAGGAGATAGGGGAAATGAGGATAAAGATAGAGACGACGGATAAGAAAAAAGGGATAAGTAGTAGGAGGGACCCGGAAAAAAAAAAAAAAAAAAGGACAAAAATTTAAAAGGAAAAAGGAGGAAAAAGGCGGGTAAAAAAAAAAAAAAAAAAAAAAAAAAAAAAAAAAAAAAAAAAAAGGGGAAAAAAAATAAAAAGGGAAAATAAAAGGGAATAAAAAAGAAAAAAAGGAAAAAAAAAGAAAAAAAAAATTGGGAGGAAAAGAAGGGAAAAAAATTAGGGGGGAAGGAAAAAAATGGAAAAGGGGAGAAGGAAAGGAGAATAAAGCAAAGGGGGAAAGAGGGGGAGGAAAGGGAAAAAAAATAAGTTTTAAGAAAGTATCGGGGAAGTAGTAAAAGACTAAAAACCCAAAAGGAGGGAAAGTTTTTGGGGCCGGGGGGATGAGTGTTGGGGTAAGAAAGGTTGTGGGGGGGGTAAGGGGGGGGGGGGGAAAAGGGGGAGGATAATAAATAGGAAGAGGGGGGTGTTTTGTTTTTTTTGGGGGGGGGGGGGTGGGGGGGGTTGTGGGGGGGGTGGGGGTTGGGGGAAAGGGGGGGGAGAAGGGGACGGAAAAAAGCGAAGGAGGGGGCCCCGTGTGGGGGTTGGGGGGGGGGTGGGGGAAGGGGGGAGAAGGGGAGGAAAAATAAAAAAATAATTAATTTAATATTTTATATTTATAATAATTAAAAAATAAAAATATTTTTATATTTTATAATTTTTTTTTTAAAAAAAAAATTTATAATTTTATGGAAGGGGGGGGGGGCCCCCTGTTGTGGGGTTTGTGTGTGGGGGGGGAAGGAGAGGTACGGAATAATATATATATATATATAATAATTTTATTTAAAATATATTTTAAAATAAATTAAATATATATATATTATAATATATATAGGGGGTTTGGGGGGGGGTGCCTCTGGTGTGGTGTGTGTGGTGTTTTGTTTGTGTGTGGGGTGTGTTGTGTGTGTGTGTGTGTGGGATTTCTCTGAACCTTTGTGTGTTGGCATATTTTTGATATGTTTTTCCAAGTGTGTGTTGTTCGTTTGTGTACGTGTGTGTGGGTGGGGGTGTGGTGTGTGATTACTCCAACTATTAAAACCAGCCCCCATTCTTTCGCCTTTTTCATATTATACCACCACTACGAAACAGTACTATCAACACCACCCACTCCCATTAACACCCCCCAACTACCGTAAAATAGTGCACATCAACCCACCAAAAAACCCAAGCAAAAAAAAAACCCCCCCCCGTCAACACCCCCAAAAACCCCAAAGCAAAACCATCAACACCACCAATCTACCCTTACAACAGCAATTCAACACAACCAAAAACACCCCAAGAAAACCACAACACCCCCCCAATTACCCTTACAACAGCAATTAAACACCCCCCACAGCCCCATAACCCCAAACCCGCAAACCCCAGTACCACCCCGACCTTAAAGATGCCCAGGGGCCTTGGCCGAGGGTGTTGACTGGCACATGTAGGTCCGGCTCAGAGGCTTTGACCTTCGACAGGGTAGCTCCAGGTGGTTGGCCCTCGTGGAGACACTCACGCGGGTTTCGAGTGATACGCTATCGGCCGTCAGGAGGCTATTTTCGAAGGCGATCCCCGCCCCCTGGGGTAGATGGACAAGGGGGGAAGGGGTGAATGGATCGAAGGGGGTGGTTCTTTTTTTGGTTTTGGGCTATGTCTTTTTTGTCTGAATTTTTTTTTCCTTCTCCCTTCCCCCTCTCTCTCTCCCTCTCTCTTTCTCCTCTCCCCCCTTCTTCTCTCTCTCTCTCTCTCTCCTCTCTCTATTTTTTTTTTTTTTTTTTTTTTTTTTTTATTAAATATATAATATATATATATTATAATATATAATATATATATAAGATATATATATATATATTATATAATAATATATTATAATATATATATATATATATGAATATATATATATAATATATAAGAAAATATTTTTTTTTTTATATAATATAAATATATATTTTATATATAATATATATAAATTATATATAATGTGGTGTGGTGTGGTTTGTGTGTGTGTGTTCGGTGTGGTGTGTGTTGTGGGGGGGTGTGTGTGGTGTGTGGGGTTTGTGTGTGTGTTTGGGGTGTGGGGGGTGTGGGGGGGTGTTGTGGGTGTGTTGGTGGTTGTGGGTGTGTGTGTGGTGTGTGTGTGTGTGTTTTGTGTGGTGTGGGTGTGGTTGGGGTTTTTGTGTGTGTGTTTTTTATTTAAATATATATATATATATATATATTAAAATTTTTAATGTTGAATTAAAATATAAAAAATTTTTATAATATAAAATTAAATATATATTATAGATATTTAAAAAAAAATTTTTATATATATAAATTTTATTAATATATATAATAAATATTAATGAATTAAAGGGATTAGACCAAAACCCAAACAAAAAAACTCCTTCCCCACACTCACAAACCAAACACACACACACACAAACACACACACACACACACAACACACACAAAAAAACACCAAAACACACACACAAAACACAAATATATTTATAATAATATATAAAATTTTAAAAATATTATAATTATATATAAAAAATAATATATATTTTATAATCCCATTCAACTATTTTAAAATAGCAAATCGTCTTTTAAAGCCTTGGGTTTTTTTTTATTTTTCGGACACATTTTTTTAAACAAACAAT